>NW_025110101.1:65090-135689 GCF_011392965.1 Frieseomelitta varia | reverse complement strand
GTTATTAGTATATTATGTTATTAGTATATTAGTATATTAGTTATTAGTATATTATGTTATTAGTAATATTATTATGTTATTAGTATATTATTATGTTATTAGAAGTAAAAATTATTTCGATTACGTGTACCATATCAAACTGGCTAAATTTCCACTGACGACATCAAATTCAGTCATGTGCCCTGAAATACAACCACGAACTACCATTTGAATCTTAATCATCCGAACTTCGATCGCACCTAACAATCGAATAAACATGATCCGACAAATGACACGTTGCAACAGACTCCTCGTAAGCAAATCCACGATCAGACTGTACGAGGGACCTTGAAGGACGATCCCTCCCCTTCTCCCCCCCCCCAGCCACCTCCCAGGGAGAGGTTCGTTCAATGGGGGCAAAAAACGGGGGCAGAGGACGATGGGGACACAGCGTGGAGACGTAATGCGACGCCTTGATGGACGACTCGATCGAGAGAAGCCGGAAGTGGGCGACTGAAAAACTGGCATTTAGAGAGGCGAGTCACCCTGCCGGCTCCGTGTCCAACGTGGACATGGGAGGGCTGAAAGCAGGTTAGGCCAACACATCGGCCGACTGTTTGACATAACCAGTTCGGAGCTGCGGGCAAGGACGCCACACTGTCTCTCGCGTGGTCTCGCTTCAACGCGACGATCAACGTCAACCTCTCTCACTCTCTCTCCCTTTATCTCTCCTGAGACACAATCGTTCCTGACCAACGCAATACGTCATGATCGATCGCTGCCACTCGGGGATCGAGCTTCTTCCAACCCCGCGAGCGAAAGAGAGGCGGAAAATCACCGCAAAAGAGAATCGGTAAATGATGGACTTAATTTCGCCAAGTATTAATTTTGCGTACAAGGTTAAAAGTTGGAAAATCGAGAAATTAAATGGGTGTCTATTTAAGTTTGCAGTAGACTGAATTAGGTTGACTTTTTCATCCCGTCATCGAGTTGAACCCGAAAATATATATGTTTCAAGTGTCGAGGTCCACTGATTCAAAAATTACGCTAAATACCTATATATGAAAGTGATACCTTTTTTTTCAATATACTTTACTTATTATAATTTTTGGTCATCTGTGTAGTTTCTGACGAGTCGAGTCCAGGAGTATAAATTTTAAGTTTAGGAATTACCACTGATTCAAGAATGATACTTACGAAAGCGAGCGTTTTTTAGTATGCTTCATAGTTAAATTAATTAGTGCGACACTCCGTACCAGTTCTTAACAAAAACCTTCGTTTATAAGAAGAATTTTTGATAATTCAAAACACTCGCTATTCATAGCGTTCCTATAATTTAAAACTTATATTTCTCGATTCAGCGAAAAACATTAATCAGAAGGTTAAAAAGAGTCAAAGTCATAATCCTCGCTCTAACCATTTGCCCATTTTAATTTCGCACACAGCAGTTAGAACTTAGATCAGACGAGGGAATCGGAAAATTCCAACTTCGTACGCAGCATCGAGCTCAACAATCATCGTGGCAATTAAGCGAATAAGCGTGGCGAAGGAGTAATCCAAAGCCAGTAATCCGATACGCGTAATCGACGTCGTAAGCTCCGAGATAGCGACAAAACTGCCGTGGCGCGTTCCCAAGAATCCTCAATCTTTTCTTCTGGTATCTATTACAATGGTCGTGACACGTGTTGGAGCCGCAGATGTGCCTGAGAAATGATGGATGACAGGAAGTCGAGAGACTCGACGTAGACCCCCGAGAAGAAATTCAACCTATCAGACTATCAGAAGAACATTCCTCGCCGATATTAATTCGCAGAACGCGAAGCACGACGTTTCGTCCGTGCTGATCCTCGCGATTTTTGCCACGATCAAGCCCGATGAATCGAAAGCTCGTTCCATAATCTCGCTAGAGCAGCTACAATAGTAACGAACGAACGGGAGGATACCGAGTCGAAGTGTGTTTCTTTCGCCTCGGCGGCGTGTTAGCGTTAGAGAGAAAACGTGGATCTTCAATTTTCCAGAACATTAAGTAACGACGGAGCGTCGGCATTTTTATAGACGTCGATCGCGAATCTCCGCCGATTATTTTCCGGACGAAATTCAAATAAAGCGAGTAAAACCGCGCGCGAGTCGAGGAAACCTTTTACAGGCGAGCGTTTTTGCCGGCTGTCAGATCTGCCTGAGCGATCGCTAGAGATGGGATCGAGCGCCTCGCGAATAGGTTTCGAATCCTTCGTCGCGTGTTTACAAGTATATTCTCGAGTCTATTCAATCGTCTTATTTTTTTTTTTTTTTTTTTGAGATTCACTGCTTCGCGATACGAAATTTAACTACCAAATTGATCAAAATGACCAATCTGCCATTTTTGTTAGATATTTTATAAATGTGAAACAGCATACTTTTTAAAGATTTACATAATTTTTCGTAAAATATACAAATGAATCTTATAGTTTCTCTATTTTTTTTATTACAGTCTTATCTATAAAGTTTCTCTATTTCTTTGACTTCGATGTCTCCGGTGGAAATTTTACGCTTTGATCGTCGATAGTAATAAGTTTGTTCGAATTTGTTTAAAGGTAACGTACTTTCATGTAAGGTTATTATTAATATTATTAATATTAATATTATGTTATTATAATATTATTAATATCAATATTATATTATTATAATATTATTAATATCAATATTATATTATTATAATACTACAATATTAATATTTTTAATATTATTCCAGATTAGATTTCACGTATTATTATATCCTCACTTATGATTCACGCTTATTATAAATCTCATATGCATTTTATCTTGTCCTATCATTCAATTAACTTCTGTTCCACTGATCGACAAAGTTATTATTGTTATTATTATTATTATATGAAAAAGAAAAAAAAAAAAAAAAAAATAGGTGGAAAGAAAAACCTTCAACCCACTAGTTCATATACTAGGAAATCGTTAGAATCACGATAAAAATTCAGGCATTCGAATAAGTGAACCAGCGAGAACTCGTTCAACTTAGTTATCGACTAAAATTCGATTTAAACAGACGGAAAACCTGTACATCGTCTACACATATCGTCTAATACATATCGAGCTTGATCCCGTCCCTAGCAATCATCTTGCTGAGCATGCTTGCAACCGAGGAAAACGCATCCTCGCCGAGAGGCAGCCGCGTTTTTCCGTTCTCCGGCGCGTCCACACACGCGTACACGCGTATGTACACGCGCGCGGAACATCAGCGGATCTCTCGTTCCGTGTATGTACGACGCGCCACCGTCCGATCGTTAAACCGTGATGGAGGTTAAGTTCCACGAAAAACTGGATCCGTGGCGTAACAGGGCCCCTCTCGCGGTTGATGGTCGTTCAGCAAACCGAGTTTGTCGAGTTGGCCTCGGTTTTCAATGAGAAAACAACCGTTTACGATACGTATGTACGTACACGCGAACTTGGAAAAAAAAGCGCGCCGCTTCTTTCGCCATAGGCGATATCGTTCGACGAACTTTCGCGGAAAAATTGAGGCTGAAGCGTAAGAGAGAGACGAGTGGGAAGTCTCAGATGATACGACGGTGATTTTCCTCGTATTTTTAAGAACTGAAATAGCTTTTCGTAGCACTTCGTACATTTTTTTGTGAGCCACGCTCGTGTTATAGTTTCAATTTCGTCGTTCCTTGATTTCAGAAAGGAAAGTTTTCAGACGCACTTCGATCAATTGAATTGGTGGATCGAATTGCTGTCTAATGGGTGTAAAATGATTTACTTAGAACGAACGTATGGTCATTTTTATAACCTTCAATCTTGCACTAATATCTATTAACGTGATATCATAAAACATAATGTTGTAATAATAACTGTCGTGCTTTCAAGAAATATTTGCCCACGGTGTTACGCTAAAACAAACGTTGACGTTCTCATAATTCTCTCTGCTTCAAAAAAGTTTAAAAAATGTTGAATCGACGTCGATCAATTGATTTTTAAACGCGTATGGAATAATTGAAAATGAACCCAGAAGAAAATGCTTTGATAAATTGTTTGAAATACTCCTGAAAGCAGAATGATAAATAGTATACGCATCAACTTGAATCGTTTTCCACTCCAAAATAATGTCATTTTCCCTTCGTGCAGGTTCTAAATCAAATTAAATCCTGTCACAAGAAAACGGGGAAACTTGAAATCATCATCGAAGCCCGATTTAAACCGACGTCGTTTAAGTAAATTACGTGTAACAACAGGTTAAGATCGAGCGTCTTCATACTCATTAATAAAAGCACGATCTCTCTGACAGATAGTCGCAGACTTTCCCAGGACGTTGTATATATATCTATAATGACCATCGAAAAAAAATTTTCGGGAAACTACGAGCGAAGCGGGGTCCTCATCTTCTAATCAGATTGTTCGAGAGTATGTTAACCGAAGCGTGGCTGGCCGTCCGCGTGTAATTATAGTTCGCGAACGCGATTAACAGCGATAATGATATTACACGATCGAAGGATCGATAATTTTGAGCCGCGAACGCGCGTACACGAAATTATCCGGCGTAAACCTGTTATCTGCAGTTTGTAATGAATCTAAGACCGTTGTCAAATAAATATATCTCACTTTTGGTATATTTACCTTTCCCCGTTCTAAATAACGATCATTTGAAACAATTTAGCCGCCAGCCTCGCGTAATAAGTGGGAGAGTTAACACTCTGGTCTTCAGACGGTTACGTATAATTTAGCCTACGGAAATGTGGAAACCTAACGAGAAAAAGGGGGAAAAAGAATCTCCTAGCTGGCGAGAAACATTCAGAAAATATCGATCAAGCGACGAACTTTGAAAATGAATGCAAAAAGCAACTTGATAACTGGTTAAGAAAACACATTTCTACGTTCGTCAGATTACTGTCATTAGCATGGAAGGATTTTCCATCAGAGAGATGATGAAGGCTCGCCGTTGTTTTTCCCTTTCAAGACCGGGAGCTTCGCTGCTGAAATTACGGGCAGCGTAATGCTTCGACTCGGCTGGCCTCCTCCTCTCGGATGGAAATTATTCTTCCACGAGTGAAATACTATTGTGAAATCGGCAGATTAAAAACTACGTTGAAAGCTCGCAGTGTTTCGCAACACTTGATAGACAAGCTTGATCGTTCAGCGCGATGTTGAAGATCGAATTTCAAAAAAGAGTAATCTGCGACGCGTTCAACATCACAATTCTTTTTCTCTCTTCTCTCCTTCTCGTTCCTTTCTCGCAAAAATGATGATTACGGATAATACGTCGGAACGGGCGTTGTTTAATTAAAACGATTTGCCCGCGTTAAAATTCACTTCTGCCGCCATCGAACGGCCGGCCATCAGGTGTTAAGAAGCATGACCGACGCATTCGCGATGCTACGGCAAAGATTGCAAGAAGAACAGATAGACAGGCAACAACCGGTGTCCGTGTTCTCTCCGCGCCTCTTATAGACGGAGGACGATTTAACACGAAACAATCAGAAACGACACGGCCGACCGCATTATGACCGCCATTACTCCACGGCCAAGCATCGTAATTCCGGATTCATACCACATCCTTCCTCTGATCGATTCGGTGCTGCCCCCCTCCGTTTTGTCCTTTGCTCGATGAACCGTGCACCCTTCGGTATCTAGAACTCTTCGTGCCCTGTTTCCCGAGGCGTGATATCCGAGTGAAACAAACAGTCTCACTCGTCAGTCGAACGAAATATCGAGAGAGTGTAAACATATGAAACAGGATAGAGAAAATAATTTCGAGTTTACGAGTTACTTCAGAGCGAAGAGGTTAGCGTCAGAGTAAGAAAGTCAGCTGCAAAAGTGAATGCTAGATCTACTATGATTGTAACTAATGATTTTATTCAAAAATTAAATTTTCTTTATAATTCATTTATTCTTAAATATACTACATTTTGATTTGAAATAATCTTTTAATAAAATTTTTATCTGTAATTAATTCTTATTTATAAATCATAATAACAATGCATAAGTTCAATTCAAGTATTTCTCATCGTGGATTATCAAATTAAATGACAAGTTTCCCTAAAAAGATTGAAAGGCCGCCATGTTACTTTATTTTAATGATTTTACATTTAATTATAAAAATTTACTATTTGATTAATATAATAGGGTATCTAATCCTGGTTTATTATTCAATCTTTTTATATTTGTGAATATCAATATTACTATTAGGTAGAATTAATCACGATATAAGTACACGATGTGAGGCAAGTTCTTGATCGTTAATGATTTTGATTGAAATTAATACGTTGAAAGGCAAATTTTCGTCAGTGGATCGCTCAAAAATTGACAAGAAAGTGGAGCACTCAAGGATGATTTATCGTTAGAAATCAGAAGAACTCGCTCCAAGAAAGGAAGAAAGAATTACGATGAATAGAAAATTGATTGACCTCTGGCTCAACAGCTTGTTACAAATGGTCTTCGAAACCATTTTTCATTCGAGACGTCACAAATGACATTTGAACATTCGTGTTTTAAAAGTATTCCGCCGAAAGTATTCTATTCGAACGTTTACTGATCGTCCAATTGAAAAATAGAACACAATCCTCCATTCAATTCAAAGCACGCTCTAGAAACCCAAATAGAAACAGTCTCGACACCTCCGCCTCTCATCAACCATTTATTTCAGAGTAGTTTGACGAAACTATTCATTAGAGGCTGGGAAAGGGACGTTCGTCGTTCAGAGTGGTATAATAAATCTCGGTAACTAGATACAAGACAGAAAAAGGCAATTCAATTGTCTGCCGCGAAATGGATCCGTGAAGCGTATAACGAAAACGAGACATTGAAACTGTTCTTCTAACGGGATATCGCGACGAACGAAGTGGCGGTCAAGAGTAGTCGAAATATTCTTCGTTTTTCATAGCGCCAGATTGAAATCTAAATGTTCCCAAAAAAAGTCGAAAGTGAATCAAAAACGAGGGAACAAATATCGAAGAAGCGTCGATCTTCGAATTTAGTGCTCGTGAAACGAAAATATATGATGATTAGAAGGGGGGGGGGGGGAGTATTGCAAGGAAAGTTTTGTGGCTTGTTGGTAATAACTTTGTGAAAAAAATTATGTCGAGAGTATAATACCACGTTACAATCCAAGTCTCATCTAGTAAATGTCACGATAGGTGCTTTATTTTGAATATTTTGTATTATACGCTACTGTATATAACATATGTACGTCCTCTGTATATATTTTAAATAAATATAAAAATATAAAAATATAAAAATATTAAAATATTAAAATACAGAAAGATCTCAAAATAGCATATCCCAGCATAAGGTGAAGAATCGAATCAAAAGCAAAATTATTTCACGTGACCAAAATATGAGAGAAATCATTTGTTTCTTCAAGTAAACTTCAAGTAAGCAATATTATGTCAAAGCAACATCTAACAAGATGTGATTATACCAATATCTAACAAGATGTATCACACAAATAATTACTTCTCAAATATATTATTCAAGCCTGCTTTCCTCACAGTATTCATACGTAAAACGTATTGGGAGAAAATATTGAATAATACTCGCGGTTCATTCAATTAAATCAAACTTACAGTTTCGTTAGAAAAGTAAGATAAAAAAAAAAAAAAGAGAGAAAGGAAGAAAGAAAATATAAAATCGCTAGCGTCCACGTAGAAACTTCCGCATTGATAATGATAATTAATAGGCTGACATTATAATTTATTGGCGAACGTCGTCTTCGTTCATTATGCCGCGATACTTACGGCTAGGCCCGCGCGTATAACTCAATGGCAGAATTTATTGCGTCATTAAGGTAATGCATACGATACACAGCGATGAAGATAACATAATCATTTCATGCGTAGAGTCACGTTTTATCGAATGATGATCGCGATGCGAGCGAGCGTGCGCCATGCCGAGCTACCCAATATCTGCTTCTATCTACTCGACGAGAATAGTTACAAGACGTGATCGGGGCCACAAGAAGAGATCTACATCGTATGAAATCGATACTGAAGACGATACTCCCATGTCCAATCGCTACATCGACCGTCCATTACCTTTGGTCAGGTTGAATGAATTCCAGTAATTCTCGAATTCGATGTTCTTGCATCTAACTGTAGATTATTCGTATTTAACAAATTCATTCGTATGATACAGGTACGTGCACGAATATCTGAAAGGGCTGATATTTTTGTTACGTTTCAATAATTGTCGACAATAAGTGTTCCTCTATTTTCAAGTTTCATGCCCGATTCTAACGAACGGTTCATTTCTTTACATTTCAACAATTCTTTCCTGCACATTCGACGAAAATAAAAAATTACCTGTTACTAATTGATCAGTGATGTCTCTACGTTTCATTCATCGCTGTGTACGTATTCCTCTGTAAAACTCTCGCGGTTTGACGATTCACATCGCCACTTACAAGTGGTCTGGACAAAATTATCTTTTACGAAAAGTGAACAAGTATCCACGTATGATGATCAAATTATACGTAAATATAGTAATTTAAGATTAAAATTATTTCAGCAAGAGTTGATCGTCATTATCTTTCATCTCTGATCAATTAAAAGAATATACTCGTTTCTGATGGCCAATTATCAATTGCTCGGAATAAAATTCTACTCTAACAAAAGAATATTCACAAAGGATGTTAAAATCTACTTATTTTAGATTTATATTTATTCAAAAAGAAACAGAAAAAAGATATTCTCAGTGAAACCGCGGTCTCGTCTCTCGATCATTCTCTGGACCGTGTCCAAAGAGAATCGTTCTCCTGCCAGAAAACGATACTGCGAACGTAAGCACTTACACGGATCGGTCGAGAGCACGTTACACGAAAGCGTGGATACGCAACGAACTGGCCACCCTCCGTGCTCACCCGGTAAACGGATACGGGCACGCCTGGACACCGGATATCGCGGTTCGTTAGCCGCGCGTCTCAGGGACCGGAAATCATTCTTTGCTCCCGAGGCAAACCGCGCGTCGCGAACTTTCCGCAGCCTGGCACCGTTAATGATGCGATCGTTGCAGGACGAACGACTCTGTTCGAGAGAGGCCATTTCTGATTCGATCGACGGACTCATTCTCCTTCCCCTTTGCTTTGACGATCCTCCTTGGGGACAAACGACCGCCGCGGGAAAAACTAGATTTCAGCTCGCCGATTCGTTTCCTGCGCTTTAATAAGCTGCCTTAATCGGTTTAATCGTAATAAATGGTGACGGGATCGTTTGAGCAGAGGGAAACGATCGTGACGAAAGTAAATGCGTACAGGCGAGTACGCGTGACAAAACGAAAGTACATGAATAAGTGATAAACAAGTGTGACATAAAATAAATAAATTGGTATTTATAAGTGTGCTTTTCCTTTGAAGTATGTGAGTAAAGTGGCTTAAGAAGTTAAAATATTCGACAGAGAAAGGAAATTATTATCATTTTCGAGGAAAATGTTACTTGCTATTTTAAACAGAATTTTTACTGAAAACGAAACTTTATAGTTCAACGTTTTGGATTTGTTTAATGAAGAAAGTTCGAACAAATAACGAAATATCGATTTTCACGCACTCTGGGAAATGTTTAAGTGTACAGCAACTCTCAGAGTGCATCCAATACGCAGAGATACATAAAATGTTCAGTGTGATGCTCGTTGCGATGATTCTATTTCCTCGATTATATATTTGTAAATATATATATTCGTATATATATCATATATTCGTAAAAGCTAAATAAATCTCATTTATTATTATTACACTTCCGTACTTTAATGTAAACCGGACAAACTCGTTCGCATGTAGAGTAGGTCACGAGGTTTTCTATTTTCGCGTAGAGAGCCCTTATCAGTGGAAATTTAATAACGAGAAAGTCTGTCTCCTTTCCACCTTGTAATTAAGATGGAAATTTAGCTTAATTCGGAGGAACGACGCGTGATACCGGGCGGACCGGTAGCGAAACAAGTTTTCAGCGAACGTTTTAAAAAGAGTACGCTTATATCGGGGAGAGAAATGTTAATTAGCCCGATTGCTATCTGCGTTTGGATATTAGATGTCCTAATTAAGGGGAGTCCGAGTGCTATATGCTGGAAGCCCAAACGACACCTCGTCGAATCTCTTCTATCTCCTTTCAAGAAACCGCCTCCTGAATATCTATATCTTGACCAAAGAGAAAGAGAGAGAGAGAGAGAGAAAATTAACGAAACTAAGGACACCGAGTACACAAAGAAAAAGGAAAGAAAAAAATACGAAGCTGTCGCAGTAAAATCTGGCCAGCTCGGTAGACGTCGTAAATCTCGCGGTTGACGCCTTTCGGGAGAAAAACGACGCTGGCCAATTTACGATCGCCCAACAGAGAGAGAGAGAGAGATAGAGAGAGAGACGTGGGAAGAGCGGAGGTGTTCGATGGAACATCGAAAAGGAAACATCGTCCTTACTAGAAGTGGGATCGAGTACCTCGCAAGTAAGATTCGAATCTTTAGCCACTGGATTCGAATCGTTTCTCCAACGACACAATTGCAATTATGCCTAACTCAGAACTGAGCAGAACAGTTTCGAATGTTTCGTGAGTTTTTGAAAACGAATATTTGGTAAGGGCAGAATCGAGTATCTCAGAAAAATTTAACAACGTCATTTTGTCATCTAACACTGACTATACTGAATCTAGCCAGGAAAGAGATTTTTCAACGTTTCTAGGGCCGTTTGAATTTTTACAATTTTAGAGAATAAAAGTGATAGGAACTCTAGGTAGAACTATCAAAGTATTATTATTATTTCATGCTTTTAAATGAGATCAATGATTTTTTTTTTTTTTTTAAATTGTAACAATTTTTCATCGCAATCAGTTACGTTCCTCACTGCAACATCCTGCATGTTCTCAAAGGATCAGCCCAGGAAAAGGTAGTACCCGCCAGCGATCTATTATTACTCTCTCTGAAAAAGCATGTAGATTATCCTCCCTTCTATTCATCCTCTTCACGAAAGAAAACCACCGATAAGTTGAAGAAGACAACGATCTCCAACCAGCCTTCAACAATCTCTGGAGAGAATTCCAAAAAAGAAACAAAACGAAACGTTTCAGAGGAGGATTCTCGAGTACGATTGAGCACAAGGAGTGATTCTACGTGTGAAAATACTGAACAGGAGGTTTATTCCATCTGCGAAGATGAGCCAAAACTGTAGAACACAATTTTTCCATAAGATATACTTCCCAACGAATTAAATTTGAGACTGCAATATCCCTCATGATACAATCTATCTTTCACCCATGTTCTGCCTTTTCAATTATCTTCGTGAAAAGCAAAGTATAAGCCTGGAACTTGTATCTACACGTTACGTGTCGTTTCGTTCGAAAGCAGCGTGCATTTATCAAGAATCTGTTTAACGAGAGCGAGAGAGAGAGAGAGAGAGAGAGAGAGAGAGAGAGAGACAGAAAGAGAGAAAGAGACAAAGTTAGGATTGAACGAAGAGGATTGTGCCTCTAGTTCTGGAAGAGGGACTGCCCTTCAGGTTCGATGGATGCGAAACGTGGACCGATCAGAAGCGGGGATCTTTTTCGAGGATGTGCCTTCGCACCTAAGGCGACGCACGGCTGACGTGCAACTGATTGAAAACGGTCAATGCTTAACAAGCAAACGCCACACTGTGAACACACCGGCTGACTATTATCGACGTTTCGTATCCGATACGGTTGACAGTTCTAAGTACGTATACACCGGTCGACTATTCACCGCTCTTCGTCGCTATACTGTTCTGTACATACTTACGTGTCCCGAGTCCGAGGCTATAGAATGGCTAACAAACGACTCGGGAGGGAAAACGAACAGAGTGGAAGAAAGTTAATCGAGACGACGCGGAGGACCTGCCGCGAATTCCGCTGGTACCGTTTGTCAGTAACAACTAGGCACCGGATCAAGTCCAGCGAGCAGGCGAAAGTTCTCCCTACGAGGAAAATAATTCCTCTGGAAATTGGAATTGCGTTGTTAGTTTTTCAGCAAAGATATTTCAATACTACTGAACTGAGATGATTCAAGACAAACTGGAAGGACATCTTTAAAATAGTGCCGAAGTTATCCTTCTAATTTGGACCATAGGCAATCAATAATTTCCAATATCTTAGAGAAGATTGCATTAAAAAACGTACTTACACGCTGCAAAAAAAAAAAATAAAAATAACACCGAGATGAATTTTACAGGGCGTTAAGAAAATTTTAACATCAAATAATCCAATATCAGGGGATATAATAAAATAAACAGCCCTTCGAAATTTTGAATGATCCTAAGTCAATCGACCAGAAGTTGCAGGTATTTCAAGAATATATTATACATTTCTAGCTAAGAAACGTTGAAGAATATTACGTGTACGTCGTCCAGGCGTCGTCGAGATCGTTTAATTGTGATGTCGCGAGGTTCACGCGTCGTACAGGGTGGGAAACAAACAAACAAGCCGTCGATGTCTCTCTATAAATCACCATTAGTCGCTTAAGAGCAGGCAGCGCCTAGTCGTGGCGTTGAGACCACCTTCTCTTCCGCGTCTGTAGTTCCCCTTGACAGGTACTTAACTTTGATGCGAGTACGATGATCTGTAATCCCCTCCCCCCTCCCCGAGGTGTACAAGCCATTGAGATATTTCTAATCAAACACCAATAAGCCAGCTAACGTCCCGACAACACGGAGATATCGTTATCGTCGACATCGAGGACATCGAATAAATTTCCACTGGCATCGCGAGCTTCCAACAATCACGTCCCTTCATAAATAATCATCTAACAGACTGGGTGTCGTCAAATTTTTCTCCCTGATCGTAAATCATCACGGACATTTCGTTTGTCAAACAGAGTCGAAGACGTCGAATCGAAGTGCTTCGAGGAGTTTGTCGAATTTTAATATTCGTCTGTGCTGGAATATTTATGGATAACATGGATAATTTTTAAATATAAATATAAATCATCGAATGTTGAAAATTTATTCTTGAATTTAATTATCGAGGTATTAAATTTTATATTTAAGAATTGCATCATTTATATTTGGATTTTATATTCAGATTATTCTGTCAATGCAACTTCCTAATCTATACTTCATCTACATGTATGTATTTATATTTAAGAATTGTATCATTTATACTTGGATTTTATATTTAGATTATTGTATCAATGTAACTTCCTAATCTATACTTCGCCCAACTATAAATGCTTAAGCCTATTGAATTAACTACTGAATTAAATTAAACATAAAATTTAACAGTCCGAATTCGATTTAAAGAACTAACATTAAGGATTAAACCTATTGAATTAACTACTAAATTAAATTAAACATAAAATTTAACAGTCGATTAAATTCGATTTAAGGATTTAACACTTAAGATTTGCGATTAAAAATATATATATAGACAGCGTGCTAAATTTAAGAATTTAACAAATAAGAAATTTTTTAAGACAGAACAAACAGGAATCGCTGTAGGGAGAGGTATAAAGTTTAAAATTTCCTACTTTCCTCTATAGGAAAATTGTCATCGGATCGCGTTACACGCGTTCAATAAGGAAGCAAATATCGTCGAGGCATAAAGCTCTCTGATGATAGAAGAAAAGGGCAGGCCGCAATCTGCGACACAGGGCACGGTCGCAATTTATACTTGTACGGTATCGCGTTGAACATAAAGGTTGATCGTTAAACTAAGTAACGCGTGTCCGGAGCCTTGCGTAGCCAACGTTTTCGCGTCGCGTGAATACGTTCGCATGCTCGTAAATCCAGCCACGTAACCGCGGTGTGAGTTAGTGCTCCAGGTTGTCTGGCTACTCTGCAGTTTAACACGCTACATGAGAATTCGAGCAAATAGGGGCTCCGTTGAATCTTTTTCTTATAATCGTTTAAAGAGCGAAACAATTCGCGGCAAGAGGCGCGTTAGTGAAACGAGTTACGCGTAAAGTAAAACGTCAATGCACAGCTTGTTTCATTAATTAAATACCATAACGAGGATCAACGCTGTAGATTATTTTACATGTTTCTTTATACCATTCTTCCAGTTCTAAATTTCCCGTAAATGCTAAACGAGTAGAAAAGTCCGCGATGTAATCGTTATTATATCGATATAAATTTGAAAATATACAGATGTAGAATACATTTCGCGGATTAAGAAAGTCGAACAGTCCACTACCGATTCTGCGTCGATTTAATTTTCAATTACAATGAAAATAAATAATCTTACCAACAAAAAATATATCGAATTTTTCCCTTTTGCGAAATAATCGATTTCAACCGTAACGAAAATCCAACACGCACAATGTCCTCTCCTCCACTCACATGTTTCAGTAGTACGAACCGTGCACATACGTCACAATAACAGTTTCCTCTCAGCGATATCCCCGCCAAACGTTTGCCACAATCGTCATTGACGAAAGGCACAATAAACTCTAATCCCTTATCTATCACTTACCCGGTTCCTCCCTCTGACCATTCTACAGAACAATTACGGCCAGCTCATTAACGCCCTTGACGAAGGTCAAAGCGATGAAGAAGTATGGTTCGCGCGTTCCATCCATTGGGCCCAGCGGGCAATAACGATATTGCGGCGGGTCAGTACACCTTGTAAACACGGAACGCACTCACCGAGGGCCCCCTCTAAGCTGGCAAGAAGTGAGTGGCAGGATGAATGCGGCTGATTACATTCAAGAGGCTTTTTCAGCCGTGGCCGTAGCAGCACGCCGGTATAATAACCCACCGGGGCTCACGGCCATGGTCCACGGGACGTTGCGTATCCTTGCCATTGTACGGCTTTTATTCCGCCGCGTTTTCATTGCGCGACACGGCGCGTGCACGCGGCCTCCGAGTACCGGTGTTATATGACCGGGTCTCGGAGCCACGAACGCGGGATTACAAGCAGGCTGAGGATTTTTAGCCAAACTCGTATTTTTGTGCGAGTTCGTTTCACTTGCTGTGCTCTATATTCGATATTTTGTACATGATGGAACGTGCGTTTCATGCATTTTTAGAACCTTATAAATACCTTTCCTATAAATGCCTGGGATTCTTATTTGGGAGTAAAATAATTATTAAAATAATTATTAATAAAAAATAAAACAATCATAAAATAATAAAATATAAAATAATCATAAAATAATAAAATTGTTACTTTTGATCTTTGATTTTTAATAAACGCCTAATAATATACGTAATCACCTCAGCCTGTTCTAATTGCACTGTCTGCTCACAGACACTACTATTCACTTCTATTGTTACAGACTGAGGAACAATATTCTTCATCGGTTCAAAATGTGAATTCATAGTGTTAACGAGCCATCTGTTCTTCTCTCTATTTCCGTTGAAGAAGACAGTGGGTTTTCTTCTGTGATTCTCGTTTTAGGTGAAAGGATTAACGAGGTACTTGTTGCACGACTAGCTTCTGCAGAGAGAGAGAGAGAGAGAGAGAGAGAGAGAACGAGAGAGTGGTAATCTTTAATGACTCTGTCTAACGGTTGTCCAGTGAAACCTTGTTCTACGGTGAAGTTTTACTTGTTTTGCATTTTTCAGTGCGAATCTTTATGTTTGAGATGGTCTGTTTGAGATGTCTTGCAGCTAGCTAATAAAATGACCGAGAATTCGAAAGAACATTCTTTTGGATTGATGCTCTTTTATTAAGATTTCTTGCGTTTACGATGTCAGAAGTGGATATGAGTTCCGAGTCGTTGCACACGCACGCTATTACTCATCATTAGAATTTGTAAAACACTTGGTATATAAATGAATATTGCAATCATGTAGTTGATGGAAATCTAAATTATACCGTACTTTGAATCTCGGAATATTACACATTTGTACACGTTGCTGTACAATTAATAAATTTTGAAAAAGACCTGTTTCGTCAAAAAAAACTCGCCGAAACAAAGAAAATTCTCGTCGTTGTATGAATATCAAAATTAATATAACCACGACTGTAAAAAAAAAAAAAAAATGGTTCCAAATCTCTTTTAGCTTCTCGCAAGCAACAAGTTGTAACAGAGTTGTTTGCATCGTATTGCAAAAACGACTCCAAATTTCTCATTTTTGGCTTTCAATAAGCAACACTAGTCATAGCAATTGTACACTGACGCACGTAATAACCAACTGAGACGTGACGATTTAATCGAGTCTCTCGCCTGTGCTACATTCCGAGAAAGTTGCAAATTTCCAATCGCGGCAAGTTTCTCCGATTCACCCGTGAAATTCATCCAAAGGCCGGAACACCGTGACCATCGGCACCCGTACACAGTTTCCTTTTCAAACACGATTATCAACGGTGCAGCAGAGCGAGAGTGTACACGCGCGCGAGAAAAGCGAGCGTGTCGTTGCATTCATTATTCAACGCCTAAGTCGAATGAAGAAGCATTGTCGACGGTGTCGATCAGCGTCGCCATCAATCACCGCATCAAACAACCGATCGGAAGATCGTTATTACAGATATAACGCCGATGATGAGTGTACAGGTGAACAGGCACCACCATTCATTCTTTCTTTCTTTCTTTCTTTCTTTCTTTCTTTCTTTCTTTCTCCTTCGCTCCTTTGTCGTTAATTGGCTTTTAGTCGTGGCGAAATTTCGCGAGCATCCCCCGTGATGAGGAATGGCAGGGGAGGGCGAGGAGTGAGTCTTATTAAGCGGGGCCGGGGTTGTTAAAAAATGAGACGGCCCCCCACCCTTTTCGCCTGATATTTCTGCCCGGTCACGCTTAGCATTAGGCCTTTCATCCCGGCTCGGCGAAGAGGAACCTCTCGAGCCAGTCGCGCTTGTCATCGCGCTTAATGGCAGCTTTGTAATGGCCGGTGTTGAACGCGCGAACCACCGTTGCCTCCGGCCGACGCGCGCGCCGATTATTTGCACGAGGCGCCGTTACGCTGATTATTTGCGTAACGCGTAGCGCGAAAATCAGGCTAAGCCGACTATTAATCGCGCGCGCGAGCGTTGTAACGTTGTAACACAGTGCGCGATCAATGGAACGACGTGCCTAATAGCGGCGAGTTTCTCCCCTGTCCGTTCGACGTCGCGTCGCGATTATATCGCAATTACTCCGCGGAAATCGTCATTATCGTCCGGCGGAGGGAAAATAAGATGAGAGAGAGAGAGAGAGAGAGAGAGAGAGAAACGACAGAAATCAAACTCTCTTTCTCTTTCTCGTTCGTGCTCGTTTGTTATACACGAACAGAAGAACACTTACTACTGCTTACTACCTATAAGTATCGATGCTTGGTACCGTTACGAAGATACTAATTTCAATCTGTTTTGAAAATATTTCCTGTCGGGAGGGAAACGCTCACCGAGACGTGTACAGTAACGCGTAAAAGTCTCGTCCGAGCAAGTTGACGCGAACGACGTTTCCTTTTTTTTTCCTTTCGTTCCGGCGTTACGTCTTAATCCCGTTGATCGAGTCGTCGCTTAGCTTTTAGAACAAGCAGTTTTGGAAATAATCAACTTCAGTGGGATTGATTCAGTACAATTTTGGTTCAAATGAAATTTGGTTCAAATGAACTCTCGAGTCTGAAATTCGTATCACATGAACGAAAATTTGGCAATAGAGATGCTAATCTCGGTGGAATTTTATTATATAAACTACTTGCTCTACGAGTTTATATAAATGTTGTTCTATTGTATACACGTATGAGAATTGATAGTTAATCTTTGTATATATATATATATATATATGTATATCCATTGTACTCGTAAAACATAATTCCATTTTATAAAATTATATCTCATCTTAAAAAAACACGCAATGCAAATAATATGGAGAAATATCTAAAATAAGTATAATACTACTTACAATATTCAATGGATAAATTCTATCCAAGTTCCATTTTTTTTCTTTTTCATTAATATCTTCATAAAAATATGAAATTGCACAAATATCCATAGTCTACTAATTCCAGATTTATTGCTTCTTAACCAGATAAATGGTTAACCAGATAAGCAGACTATTTATATGCAATTTTAACAAAGATATTTTTAAAAAAGTGGAATACAGGTAGAAAATTAATACCTATAGTTCATCAAGAATTTTACACTCCTCTGTCCGTACTGTTTCACGTTTCAATTACTTCAAATTCTTGTATATGTTAACCCCTAATCCTGCTACTATCACGTTGCACAGCTCTAAATGTAGAAACGTACTTGAAAAGCACCACATCTAATCGCATCGTTACGATACCATTTAACGCAAACGGTCCAAGACTTTTGCGGGGCGCTGTATATCGAGGACGAGGTATGATTACGCGTTGCCATTGTGCGAGAAAATATACCGGCGGAAAAGTGGAAGAGTGGTAATCAAGTTTAGTCTTGGCCTTATCACTAACCAACGGTATATCGTTATCTCATCTGAAACTGGCGGGCATTACACAGGAAATCGTTACAATTCCTTCGACCCGCACTGCGTGTACAGCGTGTGTACTTGTCCATGTGCCATCGCATACATAGACGTGTGATACGTTCGTTCTGGCTCCCTCTCTCTTTCTCTCTCTCCGCGTGTACTTAAGGGTTATTATTAAGATAGCAGAAAACATATCCGCGCTGTAATTAACCCCCGGCCAATATCAGAGAAGCGTAATTACGCTTCGGTCGGTTCCACGTCCAGCCATTGGACAGGCCTGTTTAAGAAGTCATTTATTTCAAGCAAACATCGAACCCCGCGGATCGTGCAAGACGTTACACGGACGAAAGTTCATCACTTTTGGCTTTTCAGGATTCTTAAAATAGACACGGACACTCTCGTATCTTGAGTACATATCGAGGACGTTAATGGCCGTAGGGAATCGCTAAGGGAAACTAATGGTCAATTTCGAGTTCCCATAAAAATTAACGATTTGATCTATATGATCTGTATGATCAAATGACGTAATTACATATTGGATGTTTAATAGGGAAGATGTTGTTGATACAAGGTGCAATATTTATATAACATTCCATAAATTACTGTAAAGGTTAATATTGTATGTTAATATAGGAAATAGGGTTAACTTAACAAAGTTTTCTTGTTATATTGTTTTGTAGCACGTATGTATAAATACAGAAGCAAGGATTTGTATATATAGCATATATTTTTTTGATAATTTATGCAGCCAGAATTACAAATAATATCTATTTGCCTTTAAAATTAATTATTTTGAAATTAATTATTTTAGTCATTTTAGTGTCAAAGTTTCGTATTCTCTATGGTAGATACATTTCATATGATTTCAACTATCATCATCGAGTGTCACAAGTGGCCAAAATATTGAAATATTGATATCTGACGATAACTGCTAATAAATGAATACTCCGTAATAAATACGTAATAAATGGTAACGACTAATAAATGAATGCTTCATAAATTCAACATTCTAATCGTCTGAAATCCTTGTTTGTGGATAAATTACACGAGAGACGAATGAAATGAACATGTTTACTGACACTAGAATTACTGAACAATTTTGTTGACACCAGAATTACTCAGAACGATCATTCCGCCATTTTCCAAAGACATTACATATTTCATTATATCATATCTTTCACCCCTCTCTTCGAGTTTCATCCTCTCGTCGCTATAATTCCACTGTGAATAATTAAAGAGCAACATCGTAGAACTTGTAATCAATAACCGAAGACCAAGATCCAAGACCAAGTTAAATTATTTCACTAAACAACCGTTGCCGCGAGAACTAATAATACGACCGACGTATTAAATATTTTATCTGCAGCCCTCGGACGAATGGCTCAGTGTCACTGTTAGCTGGGATTATTAATTGGATCGCCAGATTCTATCCAGGAAACGATAACTCGTTCTAAAAGAAAGTAGCAAGCCAAAAAGTTGTTGACCGATGCTTACAAGCAGGCCAACCGTACGCCTGGTCTCTTGCTGCTTTTTACGAAATTACGACAACTTATTATTTCTGTTGCTTTTTATTCGTGATTCGCGGCTCGATATTCTTTGCATAAATTGCTGATTAACGGAGCGGAAACGTTGCAGCGTCTCTTGAAATCACTCGGCGTGCTCGACGCGGATAAATTGATCGTACGAACACGACGAGAACGGGGAAAAAGAAAGCTAAAAGTAGGAGGGCTTTTTATTCTGGCAATTGTTGTTCTGGCATCGTTGGTATCGCTGTGTTTTCAGTGGAATTTTCAATAATATTTAACAATATAATGTTATAATATTTCTCGAGAATCTGCTCGGACTGTTTGACAATATGAATCTTGTCGGACTACTCGCTGTGAGTGTCAAGATAAATGTTTATTACATTTACTAGAAGAGTAGCAAATTCTAGTTTTTTTGGTATTCTTTATAATACGAGGTGCATATCGTTCAAACGCGAATTGGAAATTCAACGATCTTCATAACGTGAATTTAATATTTGACTGTCCAAGAGTATCAGTATCACTTGAGAGAGGAGAAATCAATCTTTGGAAGCTTTTATCAAAATTCTCTCTAGGATCTATACCAATGATGGCGAACCTGTGACCCACGCGTTGATTTTTATAAACTTATCACCATATATACAAAAGAATTTTAATTATTTTTCGAACCCCTCTTTTCAAAAAATGTTAAGAAAATTACAAGTGTTTGGTTAGAGCTTAAAAGTGGGAAATAAATGCATAATTGTGTTTTATGGAGGATTTACGACTTGGTTATGTATACATATCGATATTTTAAGTCTTAAATGTATGTTATATGAGTTACTTGTGTCCAAAAAATTTTACATAGCGCTTACGATTAAACAGATGTAATAAACACTAAAAAACACTCTAGATCTCATTCTCAGAATGAGTAACTTTGCTAATTTTTTTATATAATAAAAGAGAGAACAGACAATAAAAAATATTAAGAAATAAAGTATATATATCTAATGTATAGTGCAGGGGTGACTGGGCACGATGTCATCCCTTTTATATCAATTATTTGACGTCGACATTTATTTTTTGCTCTTGAAAAAGTAAAAGTTGTAAAATCAAAAGGAAACGTAAATTTTTTAGAGGATTATAAAAGTGAGAACCAAGAAAAAGTAGTTTTTAACCATCCTCCCCTTTCCAAATGACGCCACTGACTTAGTGACCCACGAACTAGTACTAAAAAAATAAGGAACAAAATTTGACCTACTTCTCAAAAAGGTTCGACGTCAATGATCTGTACAGATCTTTCAATTTTGCGCAATATGCCAGTCAGAGAGGTCTACGTACACTCGCAAAATCTTACAATTGTTTAAAAGATGAAGATTTTAAGACCTTTCAAATTCTTCAGATTCAAGTCCGCAGTATTGAAATAAAATATTCGTTTTGATAAAACGAGCAGAACATAATTTCATTTTTATATTACACCTTTCATTCTTCTAGAGACTCCTAGTTTCTAGCTTTAACAGAAATTCCCATACCTTTAATTCTTCCTAGATGTAGACCGTTCAATTCTGTTTGCGAGAGTAACCACAGGTTATTTCTTGGAACCGGCGAGGAAATAAATATTCGAGTGGAAAGTTCGACGAAAGAGTGGAGCAACGACGAAGATTCTATCGGGCGTTTCTTCGTCCGCGATACGTGGCCTCCTCGGAGCACGTTCGCAGAATGGCGAGACGAGAGGAGAGGCATTATATTCTAGAATCAGAGACTCCGTTTCGGAGTCAATGCACGGTCGCGTGGCACGTGTTCGCGTATAGTATCACGGCGAGTACTTCGACGATCGAAGAGAAGAGAAGAGAAGAAGAGAGGAGCGTTTGTCGAACGTCCGCTACTTCGATAGAAGTGAGTGGGGTGAACAATCTCGCTAATTGTCGGCAGAGGATTTTCAAGTTCGAGCATCGCATCTCATTAGGACCACCAGCCAGGGGACACCGAGTCAATCAATCCGAAGATAGCTGCTCTGCCCTCGTCCGCGTAACAAAGAACCGGATTCGCGCGCGTTCGAGAAAGGGAAGAGTACTCTCTCTTTCTTCTCTTTTTCTGTCTCTTTCTCTCCTCCCCCGCAACCAGCCTCTGCATTTGCATGCGAAAAAGCATCGCTGCGAAGGACTGATTCACTCGTGCTGAGAGAATTCTCGTTATTTCAGTTCAGTGGTTCGGGAGAAACTTTTGTTACTTTTGGCATTTCTTTGGAGAAGGGGCAGAGAAATTTGGCACTCTGACGAATTTGAGAGAACTTGTTACTTGAAATTTGGACGTGTTTGTTATTCTGGTGGACTTCAGAGTAAAGAAGTTTCGAATTGTTCAAATCCTACGATTATTTACAATTATTTGAGAACTTAATATTATTCACACTTATTTCAATTCACTCAAAACATTTAATGTTTCTTAACCATGACAGACAAAAATAATCTAATGAACCGTGCCGACGAGGAAATGCGAAGACAAAGTTAATCTATCTGTTGAAGCCTAATAAATTCGACAAATCCATCGCTACAAGGACCAAGAGCAAAAAATGGGAAAACAGAAAAAGGACAAAGTTCGATGATTATTAAATCAAGCAAGCGAGAGATCCTCGAGGAAGGAGCACACGGGGACGTGTCAATGGACGGGAGGTCGGTGCGTACGTTCAGGCTTTCTCGTCCGAAGAAGAAAGAAAGGAGAAAGAGAGAAAGAGGAAGCGAGTCATGCTCACGTCATCACGAATGCTGCTTTCACGACCCCCGTCACCTCGCCCCTTCGTCTAACCACGACGTTGCCTTCCTCCTTTTCTCTGTCCACCGAACTCCACCACGGATAGTATGTACACGTGCTAAACGCGGACCAACCACGAAGCGGAGAACACAGAACGTTCCCTCGGCTACGTTCAGGTTTCACGGACGATACATACCGAGCAATGTCAGAGGGAACTCGGAAGCATACCGCTGAAAAACCGAGACGCTGCGCCGAGTCACGGATGTCTAACCCTTGTTGTCTTATTCCACTCGAGCCGGAGGACACGCCGCGTGGAAAATCAATTGGTCGTTTGTGATCGGTTACTCGACGGAGGAGGTTATCGCGTCGCGTAAATCAATTAATTTCGTTTATTTTGTTCACGTTTTATCGGCGTAATTCTTCCACACTGTGAATAATTTTGATTTTTATATGACACGATCAACATATGTTGTGATATACTGATTCTTTGTTTTATCTTGGGAAATGGGTAATTATTCCTCAGATGTAACTGCCAACGTAATATTTTACTATAATTATTATTTTGACGACCTTCGCTCAAGGTTTGCGAAGCTTGGTCATTGCTCATTATTAATAATGACGAACGTGGTCTTTCAGTGGTATAAATAGACTTATTACCAATCAATCTCTAAATATCACATCAGACTTATTTACAGCTTTCAATTTCCACGAGTATCAAACCTTGATAACCACAGTCCATCAGTAGAATTTACTATTGTAAAGGGAAGAAATTTCTAAAGTTTTCTCATTATCCTTGAATTCTCCCCCCTTTTAACTCCCACATCTTCAGGTCACATCTAAATTAGTACCAAAAGAATCTTCAACCGAAGACCAAGAAAGTGTTTTATAAATGTGACAATTCGTCACGTTAAAATTCAACGCGGATTCGTTTCCGACATGAACAGGGAGCAGAAGTCAGGGCAATGGTATCGCGTTTCTGAACGCGAACGATGCGAAAGAAGAAGAGAAGGCGCCAGTCAAGATCTGGCAACGACGGTCTGACCATGGGGGCAAGAGCGCGCGATGAAACGAAGCGGATCCCCGCGGATGATTCCTCGTAGGTTCGTTCTCCGAGGCCTTAGCTCCGGTCGATCTCCCTCATTAACATTCGGCTCTTTGTCTCTGTCGTTGTCGCGGTCGTCCTACTCCGTAAGGTCGTCCCGGTCTCGGTACTCAAGATCCTCTCGCGCGAGAGAGAGTTCTTCGTCTGCTCGCAGCCTCTCTGGCCCAGCTCCTTCTTCTTCTTCTTCTTCTTCTTCTTCTTCTTCTTATTTCTCCAACCGGTCGACTTTTAGCAGCCCTCTGCTCCGCCTCTCTTCTCTACAACTCTTTTTCCCCCGTCTTTTCTCCCCGCTCTTCTTCTTCTTCTTTCTCTGCTGCTGCTGCTGCTGCTTCTGCACGCTTCCAGCCGACCTTTTTTCTCCTCGCTGCGAAACTCGGTGGATGGCGCAACACCGAGGCGAACTATCACTGCACGGTATTATTTGTTCGCCTTTGTTTTCTGTACGTTGCCGGGATGACACGTTTGTGGACACGCGCAAGCTGGCGGCGTGCTGCTACCATCTCAATCAATTTTCCTCTACGCTTTAATCCAGTTCGAGCTGACGGACGTTATTCGTGGGATAATCTACGAACGATTTCGCTTAACTGAAATTCGAGAGATGTCATTTACAGATCGTCTAATCCTTGTGTCCAATGTTCCACAAAACGGTGAACTTTCGAAAAAAAAAGATTATGACTGATTTTGGTCATGAATAAAAATTCTTCGACAATTATAATTTCCAAGATCTTATTTTACCCACTATTTGCCATAAAAATATCTATAAAAAATAAATCAGCGCTATAGATTTTATTTATATTTTAAATCAGCTCAGACAGAGCTTCTTTTTTCTACGAAATTATAACAGAATTAACAAAATATCGTTTGTCTAAAAATGTGGCCACTAAATAAGGGAATGGAATATTTTCTTGCAAGTTTGCTGGTTGTCAATTTCTGCGATAGATCGAAAACTGGTCCTGGCCCTCGCGAGACCGAAACGAAACGCGACTATTCTTTTTCTGAACGCAGATCGATAAATCGGTCGCAGTTAATAAGCGACAAAACCGATACGATTTAGAAGCGGCGGCTACCCGGTATCGGCCCGGCCGTTCACTTTAATGCCATCGATTTTCGGGCATTTACAGTTAGTAGGTTTTTTTGGCGGCCGGCTTTCACCTCGGCCTCTTCACCGGAGCAGCCCGGCCGTTTTCTGAATCACTCGCCAAAATTCTTGTCAGACGTTCAATTTACGTTACGAGCTCTTACCGAGAAGTTATCAACATAATCATAAGATAAACGTTGCTCGTAAAATTAAAAAACTCGCACTCCGCGCGCGGCCCGTCGCCGCCACCCCTTCCTCTCTCTCTCTCTCTCTTTCTCTCTTTACACTGCTTCCATGCTACCTTTCAAATCCTCGGGACTCCATCGACTGGATGTGGCTCGCCGTTGAAACCGTGACTATATATATGAAAATCGACCTTATAAAAACAAGATAAAACGACGAGGAAGATAATCGACGTCGTGGATGGAACATTGTGGAACGCCGCGCGATTTACGTCGAACCCATGAAGGGTTCAACGTCGAGCTATTCGTGACGAAGTAAAGAAGTTACTCGCGGCATGCTATATTTAATTTCCTATTTGTTTTGGTCCTAGGCAAGTTCCTGAACCTGACGATGACCTAGCAGTACGATTCGATACTTCAAAATTAGAGATCATTAAACGTATGATAAATGATACGTGTTTGTAATACCTTCAATACTATACACACGTCTTTTTTATGTATTACAATCAAATACATTGTAATACATCTTTTAGTATAGTCTTTGACATAGTTGTTTAGTTCAGGGAATTCCTGAACATGTAGTGCAAATATTACATTTAATTTCCAATTAATAAATTTATAATAATTGATATATACTTGTTCTTTTTATTTCGTTTTCAATTTTTAATTCAAGTAAATTAATTTTAATAAATACTGTAATATTAAATATTAAATATTATAAATTTATAATTTTATAAAATTTATAAAATTTAAATATTACAATTTTTATATTGTAATATTAAATATTCAAATATTTAAATATTATAAATTTAATATTGTAATAACAAATATTATAAATTTATAAAATTTATTAAATATTATTGCAATATTAAATATTAAAATATTAAAATATTATAAATTTAATATTGTAATATCAAATATTAAATATTATAAATTTAATATTGTAATATTAAATATTAAATATTAAATATTACGAATTTATAAAATTTATAAAATTTATTAAATATTATAAATTTAATATTATAATATTACATTTAGAAAAGGAACATTTATACTTTACACATGGTTATTTTTACTGTGACAGAAATTTTATCGCTTGAAAGATTCCTGCTCTACACGATGAATAATATTTCTATATTTTAACCGAGACTTGTACAACAAACGCCTCGATCCAATTACTTTCTTTTTCTGTTTCTTTTGCCTCAAGAGAAGTTCTTGTAAAAGGCCACGGATTTCGCACAATCTCGTCAAGGCCTAGCTCCGATTGTTTCGTCCAACCAATGGTGATTTTCAAAGTTTTCGATTCGAATCTTCAGCGAAAACGGAGAAGATACACACGCGTCATAGAGAATCCGCCTTTCTCTTATCCTACGCCGGTCGTCCGCGAGATTCTTTGGCTCGCCGGCCGCGGTACCGCGTGTATAACTTGATAAACAAGTTTACTTGGAGAAGCCGGTATCGTATATATGTACGCTCGCTTACACTGGGTGTCCAGAGCAGACTGAATGCTAATTGCTGAACCATGCCGTCCGAAATAAAACTGTCCAAACTGTGTTCGATCCGAGACCAGCTGTCGCAGTTCAATATCCTTCAACTTGATATTCCAACATACGTGTCAAAGGAATTTCCGTATACGTGTTACTAGAGCGAACTAGATCTACTCGAAGACTGGTTCGGTTTTCTTATAGCTGAGAGACTATTTATAATACGTGAAATCTATGAGCTGTCGTCGCGATGTTGATATAGAAAATTATGTGTTATTTGATATAGAAAATTAGAACATTGACGTAGGAAATAATATTCAGTTGATTGGAATGCTTTCTTTGATTCAGAGTGATTTTTATAAACAACGAATAATTTAAGCGTATGTTCATTTTAAATGAAGAGACACGGAATATGAGGAGCTGTAACATTATTGGAAAGACTAAATTACTGAAATTATTGAAACTAATTTCGCTTGCGTAGTTTATTTAAATAATAGCTAGTTGAAATGTGCGTATATTTTAATTAACCAAACATAAGATATGCGGTAGTAGTATTATTGAAAAAATTAAACCATGGAGATAATAAATCAATTAATTAATCTATCAAAAAGAAACGAACATTAAAGATAAATAATAACTATTCCATCCTACTCTCAATCTAATCTTCACATATATAAAATCACTACTAAAAGAATCATTCAAATATGATATAGTACAAAATAGCGAGAAAATCATTGAAAACATGGAACTGTTCACTTCCTGACGATTCTGACGATTACAGTCGTTAAAAGTCGCCAAGGCGAACACCCGGTAGATCAGTCGAATCTCGTTGATCCACGTTTATCAACATCCCTCGGGAGATTTAATTTGTCCACGAACATCCCGAATCAACGTCCCATTCCATCCGTAACGTTTTAAAAACCATCCAGACACAGCCTTGACAGTGTGTTTGTTTGCGATGAATTTCCAACTGAAATTCTCTCTTTCTTCTCCATCTCCCTTTCGTTCGGTTCTGCGTTTGGTATTACAGATTCAAAGGCCAGCAGTCGGGCATGATAAGGAGGTGGCGAGACTCGTGCAAAGAAATAACGCACGCCAGTCGCAAGATAGCAAGAGAGGACGTGTGTGGATCTACGGATCATCTGCTCGTTCTACATCGGGGATTAGGCGCGCGAGCCTCGACCGATGATCCCCCTAATATCCCAGTCACGAAACAACTTCGTTCAATTTCTCTGCCTTCTCGAACGAAACCTAAATCTACGTTTCTAACTACTTCACGAGCTAGTCGAACAGTCCTCGTACGTAGTGAAGATCGCAGCGAGCCGTCGTAACTTTCGCGGAATTACCATAATTCCTACCCAACGCGTGGAAAGTCCAACGCAAATTATACCTGGATATACTGGATATTTTGCACTTTCGAGCTTGCCAACCAAAGCTCGAACAGCTTCAGCGTGAAACGTCGTCGGAGTTCACGTGATTTCTATCATCGTTTGGGAAGCAATGAACGAAGTTTAACGCGCATGTTTATCGATCGTACGATTGCAACTCGTAACCTTTATACGTTATCAGATTAGTTTCAACGCGCATGAAACGTCGTTTCGCCGAGATTCGTTACGTATTCGTTGCTAAGAACATTTGCAATAAAACTGTCGAAATGACGAGTCATTATTTCAATCAGTGATTTGTATGAATTTATAAATTTAGAAATTTCCTGGAAAATTTAGCTGGGAAACGTTTAGCATTCTGAGGATCTTGATTTGGTCCTCGATTTACATATTGTAGACTCTTCAAAGTGAATTAACACATGATATACATAATTCTGTCTCCGAAGAATTTCGAAATTTTGAAATTAATAATTAAAAAAATTTTCGAAGAGAAGTAGAAATAATGTACGATCGAACGCGTGATGTTTTTGAAAGAGCTGCGCGCAATATTTGAAAAACGACATTTCGTTTTTCAACAATTAAATACGTCTCGATGCTAACGATTAAATACACACGATGCATCTCACGCATACATAAATGTTCAAATCACTTTCACGAAGTATCATCGTGCATCTATGCTTTATAATAAATTTCAAACGAAAAGAAAAATTACCAAACAGAACTAGAGAATTAGAGAACCGGTTCTCAAAATTAATCAATGTTAAGTAGCTCCTCAGCAACGAAACGTGCGATTCTTTTACGAATCTCTCCCGCGATTGTCCGTTTCCATTCGTCACTTCGCAGGATCGACACGGCCCGGTAAACAGTAAATAACACGTGGCTGGAAATTAAGAGGCGAGATACCCGGTTTCCCTCGGAAACGCTATCTAGATAGCCCGATGGAATCCGAACCCGGGGTAGAAGAGCCCCCGGAGTAATTTTGCTAATGTCCCGGTCACGATTCGACTTCTGAATCCCTCTGGAAACGGGTTTCCAATCTGATCCTCGGATCCTCCTGGCTACGGCTACGTCCCAGATTCGCGTCGCCTAAGCGACGAACGAACGAACGAACGAAACACAGCCGCCTATTACATTAACAACGTCTTACTCGCGCGTCGCGATGAAAAATCAGATAGCACAGATCTCTGAACGCTAGAGACCCGCGTTCGCGGTTAAGGGAATTTCGTTTCGCAAGACAAACAACAAGACAAGAGGTCTCTCCTTTTACAGGGGGATTCGCTGTTCTCTTGCTTGCTCCGCGTCGTCGTATCGTGAACTTTGAACTCGGCTGTCGACCACGCGAGTCCTCTCCTCCCTCTCTCTCTCTCTCGAATCCCGCGCACGCGGTGAAAGTTCGTGGCCGTTTCGTGGTATATCCGTTTCGGATCAGCGAAACACACCGTGGCGATACCTCGCCCGTAAATCCTCGCCGAGCTGATGACTTACTGCTTTTATCTGGCGACCATCCACCCACACTCGGCAGCCGACTTTTAAACAATATCTCACTTCTCCGTGCACCTTGTCCCGCGTAAATGTTCCGCTTGTACGTACACGCACCGCCGGAATTTAGGGGTATGTAAAGCAGGGCCTCCGCTGGCTCCGGCCTCTTAAAAATGTCTTACTCCCTGGTTCCGGTGTGCGAGCAACCCCATGCGATCAATTCCGTCCTACGTCCTCGCTGCAGCGCTGCGAGATTGTAACCGTTCTGTCTCTTCTATATTTCTCTCAGCTCGTTTCTGTTCTTTTCTTTTTTTTTTTTTTTTTTTTAAAGATCTTTCGGTTATTTACTGGATCATTTGGCACTTATCGGAGGTGTAATTTATAATCTTGGGAAAGGAGAAAGGAATTGGCATGTATTTCACGTGTGCGTGTGCGTAGAGGAATTGCATTTTTCTCGCTATTTCTTTCTGATTGCCGAACGAACGATCTGTGGATTTTTATAGAATTTCGTTTGTATTACGTGCATTTTGTACACCTTTAGATTTCCGAAAAACGCATAAAAATGCTCTTCTTGATTTCTTCTTTTACGTATATTTATTGGGAAACAGAATTAGAATTTCGTAATGTTGAATCTTTAGCATAATAACGGTTGTCCTTCTTCTTGTTCTTCATTATTAGATAATTCGATATCGACTCTCTCGATGAGTAACTTGATTGTGTGAAAAAAATGAGTCAGTATCTAAAGTTGTTTCTTTCTTTTTTCTTTCAATCATTGAACGAACAATTCGCATACATGGATCAACTGTCTTTCGTTATGTTTCTTTTTTTCTGCAGTTTTTAATTATTGAATAAATAGTTCACGGTATTCGGTAAATTATATGGAAAAGTTGTTCATTACATTTCTTCTTCATTTTTTCCTCTTTTCTTATCAGATAATTTATCAGATTTCTTATCAAATAATTGGACAAGCAATATTTATCTCTCCTTCTTTTTTAAATGATTAATCGAACGATTTAGTTATACAGAGAAAAGAATTAGAAATTATTTCTCGCAACAATCGCAGAGATAGGCAAGTAACTGTCTTAACCTCGGTACAGCAATTTAAAGTATTTGTACCTTCGGCTAATCTTACGAAGATCTAACGAGAAATCGATGATTGTACTCGTTTGTGGAAAAGGTCAGTTGAAAGTGATCAATGATCCTGCACGTGCATGACTGTGTGCATTTTCTACTCACTACGTCTGTCCAATTTTACCGTCGTTTTCTCTCGTTTCTTTTTCTCTTTTTTTTTTTTTTTTTAATTTCAAACGCAGCTTTTTCTTACGTGCGATTGCCTGAAATGTTGTACAAATGTTCGGCCGACCGCTTAGAAATTGCACGGTTAAACGGCCGGTATAGAGAGATCGAATAAATGGCAAGACCAGCGTGTTCATTTATCTTTAATCGCACGGTTCATCTCGTCCTGACACGACGCGGAGATGTATGCAACGTTATCGCGCGACTCCTTTCTTGCGCTGGCCGACTTCTTGCCTCGACTTAAACCTCTTCGCGCGTTTTCCCGTGTTATTGCTCCCAACGTGCCACCTACGTCGCTTGAACACATCCGAGGGGCCCGTTTCATACGCTCGCAGAAATTAATGCCAACTTCTCTTCAACTCGTGACGCAACTCGTGTTGGAAATCATTGGAAATTGAGAAGGTGTAAAATTTGAGAAAGTTTGAAACTATCTCGAAGCTCGAAATTTTATCACGCGACACGAGGCAATTGTCACTCGAAAGTTACAAAAATAAAGGAACGCTCGATGTTTTGAAGTGAAGAGAGATCCTTCGAACGTTCGAAATTTTCTGAGAATGTCGTATAAAATGTTGGATAGGATTTCAAAAAGGATTTGACAGAATCTTTTTCAAAATTGAAACTTGGCTCCTCAAGAAGAAAAAAAATACTTCACCACCCACCTGCACTCATTGCAATAACCATCCACTAACAATAACCCACATACTGCACGAATGCCACACCACAGAAATCCNAAAAAAAAAAAAAAAAAAAAAAAAAAAAAAAAAAAAAAAAAAAAAAATAGCAAGTACCGACATGAAGAAATTAATGAAAATCTCCACTCTGAAGATAATTGTAAAGTTTCTCCGCTCGATGCGATGAAAAAGTTGATCCTCGTACGCTGATTTTTCCATGTTTAGGACGGACACGTCTGTCGAAGACAATAGGGTAAAAGTTGACGATGGTATCGGGGCCGTTTCGAACGCCCACGGTCTGTCTGTTGGGCGGGTCGTCGATCTGGCACATCTTTAGCACGTAGCGGCGAGAAACGCGGCGTTATCGTCTTATTTATATCGGCGTTGCGGCTTTCACGTAACGCGTGCATCGCTTTCCTTTCTTTTCTTTCCTTTTTCCTCCCCCCCCCCTTCCCCTCCTTCGATTTAATCTCGTCTATTACGGTACACGCTGGATTTAAACAAGTTCCTTTATTACTATCGGCCTTGTTTAACAGACTTCCCCTCAACTTTGCGCTCCGTTGCACGCCCAGATTTCAATATCAACCCGTGTAACTCGGCTTGCCGAGAGAAAAGAGAAAAAAGCACCGCTATCTCGCATTTTCTTGTAGATCTTCGAGTTCGATTGAAAGACTTTATCTAACTCGCGGCAACGTGGCGTTCTTCTCGGTATAAATTCGGTATTTCGTGTAAACTTCACGTGTAATTTTTGCAGTTACGTGTCTAAATGTTGTATTTTCTATGAATTTTTCGTTCGAACAACCTGCCAATTTTATTCTTGATTGTTGCAGACAATGATAACGATGGTGTGAGCTTGACAAAATTCTAAATTGGACAATTTGTACATTTTTAATTATATTGTTGCGGACAAAGTGGTCAAATTTGTAATATTCTTAGGTTCATTTCTATAGAAAATCTACTTCTTTACAATAAAACAATCGTCAAGATCTGTTGTGTTTCATTAACTTCAATACGACATTCGACAAATATTACTTAGTATTTTTGATCATCAAATTCTAAACGATTTCACTCATTTCAATCGTTTCAATCATTTCGTGTAGGACGATCTATCAATTTTAATTTAATATCTCCTCCGGAATAATTCAAAAATTAATACAAAGTCCTCGTCTCAACAAAATCACCCTCGCGCAATTGTTTAGCCTAACGTATCCGATGTATTGTTAACCTAACACACGATACAATGTCCATCATTACTCCCGATAAGATCCACGCTGAAAGATTGAAAGATTTTCAGAAATACTCGCGACAATAATATGGAGTATGGACCCTTTTTCGCGAGGCATCCACCTAATGGATCGAAAGGTATGTATCTATCTCAAGGTGGTGATTTCGACGGCGGTCTACAGTCTGCCGGTAATTTTCCGCGCATTATACCTCTCGTTACACCCACGCGAGCAGATCAACGATTCAGTTCGACGCGTCTTTAGCTCACGACGTGACTGCACATTATCGCTTCTATATTACGTCCTACATTACGTGGGTTCTTCTTCCCTCCGTTCGACTAGCGCCTCTCGTGTTCCATTTTATTCCGTCGACTGGTCCCCTCGTTGCACGTCAAACGATCGGCCGATCTACGATCCAGTCCTCGAGACTTTTGCTCGTTGGTAATGCGAACAATAATCTGTTCAGCTTGGTGGGAATTCAATGAATTTCATAGTTTCTCGCAGCTAGCTTCTCCAATCCAGGCGAAGAAGAAACATTTTTGGGATGCTAATTATTTGACTTCTTCAAGTAGATGTCATCCCTTTCCGTCTAATAACAATCTTATTCATTCGTCGTGGCAGATTTTGAGGAACTGACTAGCAAATATTCTTATAATGACAAAACGTAACGTCATTTTGTGAATTTCCAGAAACCCAAAATTACTCAATTGTTCAACCCTTTTAGAACTAAGTTTCTTTTTAAAGTCTTTTCTCTGTGACTATGTGAGAGTAAAGTAAAGTAGAAGTAAAATTTGTTTGATACTTTTTCGTGGAAAAAGATATAACGTGCTAAAATTGGAAATATAGAATTTAAACATAAGTTTATTGTTCAGTTAATTGATAACTTGCTTCTTTATTACGAATGTAATAATAAGTACTAACACCGCGAATTCATTTTGTTTTCTTCAATTAATAAGCTGTGAATAATTCGACCAGCTTACAAATTGTAAAAATATAGGAGAGCAATTCTTTTCATTGTATAAAATTATTACTAGCAGAACGACTAATTTGTACATTTTCATACAAATTTGATAAATTCACTTTTATTTTACTTCGAATATTTTGATTTATTTTTTTCACTGCTATATGCAAGTTTGCATAAACGCACGCAAAGTTCGCAGTTGTGACAACTGTGATAGACGCAAGATCTGAAGTATCGAATTAATGACAAAGTCGGTATAGCTACAACCGCCAAATACTGATTAATAACTTGCCATACACGTATGTGTGTATATAATACAGCCTATTATTACAGTCTCATAATAATCCCTTATATTTCTCTCGTAATTACCCCAAATGACAAGAACCAATAATTTTCCTTCTGCAACGCGCATGCAGATAATACAGAGGAGGAAGAAAAAGGAAACGAGTGACGCATGGAAAGGGTGGGACGTGGAATTTTTAAATACAATAATCTCGAACGGCGACAAGCAACAGGCAAAGATTTATGCGCGTCCCCTCGCTGATGGAGCAATCATTTATTCTCCTTATTAATTGATTATTCAGTTCCGATCGGGTACAAGAGATGATATACGACTTCGGTACGGTACTCCGTTAAGAACAGAAATCTACTAGTCGCGCGTGCATAAATTACCGACGTTGATAACGAAACCCACGCATTTTCTCGAGATCTTGTTTTTCTTCGACTGTACGGTGTCACGTAGCCGACGCCGATACCTGGAACGGCTAAATAAAGTCGGCAGGAAAGTGTTTCTTCACACTTTCAGTTCGAGCAAAGGAAGAAAAAAAAGAAAGAAAGAAAGAAAGAAAGAAGAGATAAAAGAAAGTGGCCAGACGATAAATCGGATAACGAAATGAATTATATTCATGAATAATTCCGTGGAGTTTCCACTCCATCTCGAGAAGAAGATCGTACATTATACATTATTCGTAGGAACGAGTATCGATACCGAAAGGACATCGCGAGAAATTCTGCTCGCTACCGCCGATTATTTAACTTGATGACTGCTATAAAAGATTTCGAATTTGCAACTCGTTTCTACACCGGCATCTTGTGGCCGTGGAACTGAACGACAGTAAAGAGAAATTGATGTTCTGTCGAACTAATTGGCATTGAAAAAATTTAATTTGTACAAAGACGAAGAGAGGATGCTCACGGTGTGTGAGATTTGGCAATCCCAATAATTAATTATTGGAAAAATTGACAAATTAATTTATTTAGCCCTTCAAGCGAAAGATCATCATTTCTTAGAAGAGGGAACTAAAATATTACCAAATATTAGAAGAAATTTCAACTTTTTCTCTCTCAATATACCAAAAGTTGGAATTCCAAGTTCCTAAACTCCGAAATGGTATTTTACATTGAAGAACAAAACTTTCGCAAAACTTTCGCAAAACTTTCACTTTCCAATCGCACAGATTAACCGTTTCTTTCCAAAAATCTATTTCGAGAACACGTTCCCTATCCACAGGCAGAGACATCCGGCCAAAATGATCAACATGGCGCGACCCAAAGTCTCCAGAACTTTCCCCAGACGGAGATCCCCTCCGCCGCTGAAATTCGTGTCCCGGCAGGGCGGAGAAAGGAAAAAGAGAGATATGCCTGAAAATCCTGGTGGCCAGGTTATCCAGAAACGGCCGGGAAAGAATGCGGCTGCACGGAGGAGGTGCAGGCTACACCGTTGTATCGAGCGGTGAAGAATTAGATGAAGATAGAGGAACGTGATGCATGATCACGATTAGTCCAATAGGCGGGGGCCCATTACAGATAAAGGTTTACGAGGGTAGGTACCGATACGGTATTACGTGCATTACAATCGATTTGTGAGGCCCTGGTCGAGATTGATCCGCGATCGCAATTAGGCGAACGAAAATATTTTATGACGAGGAAATCGTGCCAGATTTTTCGTTTATCGGGATGGTAGGGGTTCGTGAAAATATTTAAACAAAAAATGTAGAAAATGAACAAATATAATATTATAATTGTATGTGATATTTTTACAGCATATATAATAATTGCACGTGACGCAGTAAGTAAAACGATTTTCTTCCTTAGTTCCATGTCATATTCTCAAAAATACGGAGTAAATGTTTCAATTTTTACTTTGATCGAACTTTATTAATGTCACGGATAACAATTGATTATTTAAATACTCCTGGTATTTCTCCAGATTTGTTTCAAAATGTACAAATATAATCATATTATTCCAATTAAATTAGATACTATTCTATAACATTCCTAATGTATTCGTAAGTTTGTTTGAAAACATTATTTGGATTGTACGAACGTGAACGTAGGTGAAATAAATCGTTTCGCGTGTCTAAGTGACAATAAACCCGCTAGCAGTAAAGAAAATTTTTAATTAAGAGCCTCGGATCGAGAAACAATTGACATGCGCGGAAATACAGCGCCATTTTTGAACATCGAGTAGCAGTGACTAACTTTTCCTAAATTGACACTCCATTTTTTACTGGAGATATTTTTACAATTGATAAAAAGAATGACTTGAAAATTTATTCAACTAACTGAAATTGCCTCTAGGTTATTCACTTAATTATCAAAACGACGCGTCAAACGTAAATTACTGTATATGGCTCGTGTCGCGACGAGTTGCGTGTGTCCAGTTACATTAACCCCCCTCCCCCCTCAGTCTAAAATGCTAATGTTTGTTTACATTTTATCCAACATGTCGTTGGAATATGCGAAAAGGCTAAATCGAATGTAACGAACACTCCGCGAGTTCTCGAGAAGCAGTCGCATAATCGATATTTGTACATTGCCTAGTTCAGTGTATCGAACTTCATTCAAAAAGGGCGCTGCTGTTGGTCGAGGAAAAAAATGGCGGGAAGAGGTTATGAGCGTAAGGTAAAAAAAAAATATTTGGACACTTACTTGCGAACCACCCGTTACATCCAGGAACGTTGATGTTCATAGCGTACCGAATGTACGTGAAAACGTGTAATTTTGCGAATACACCGCTTCTTCTCTCAAAGAAACTTCGTCTGTACGCACAGTCTATACGCGTTAACTCAAATCGACACTTCTATCAATTTATCTGGACGCGCGAACTCGACCGTACGAATATTCGAAAGCACGGGTTCACCGTAACGTGTTTTCGATCCTGGTCGACAGTCAGCTGGCGAAACGAAACTGGTGGAATCGGTCAGGGTTCGTCGAGAACAGAGTGGTCACAGTGTAGCTCGTGCCCCGGCAACATCAGCTTCGCCACTATTCCTTGGTTGCACATGTTCCTCGCTATTAAGCAGTCTTCACACTGACCACGTTCCCGTACGTTACCACGTTCACGTCAACATGATCGAAAGTGTAAACGAAATAGCGCACGATTGATTCGACGCGGCGGCCTGTCGCACGTAATTGACGAGTGATCGGATATCGATTAACGACATCGATCGATCTTGATCGATCACCAGTGACATCTAACTCTCCAATTTCCGTGCTACCTGAAGGGTGCGTGCCATCTTTTATTTATTCGACGAGCAAATCGATAGCTATGGAAGAGATCGATATCAGTTCGATAGAACTAATGTAACGGTTCTTTTTCATATGTCGGTTGATCGTACGATATCTCGTGAAATTTTTACAAGCCCTTTTACAAGTTACGAATTAACAGTAATCAATTGGCACATTTTATAAATTATCTAATTATTATTATTTTTATCTCGAAAAATTATAAAACAAAAAATTTATAGGTTACGACTCATTGATTTGTCAGTTACTTTAAATTATATCGATATAATTTATCGATTTGTTAATTACTATTGGTTCAACTGCTGATGGAAGTAAAAAAATCTATATTGTATTTATATCTTACAATTTGCCATTTTTCGTCAATAAAGAGAGAAATCGAGAAAATTTCCTACGTAACATCACGATCTAATTTGGAGGGTGGTCATTAAGCGTGTGTTTGCATGGAGGCTGGAGGTTAACCATTGTTTTTTCGTCAAATTTGTCGCGACCTAATGTTTCCATCTTCCTCGAATGACCGAGCCACCTTTCACGACGTAATACAGTTGATTATCTACGTGGGTTTTGCCAACACAAATACCGGCCGTTTTCAAACGATCAAAATACAAGATGAATTCGTGACACGCGATAATCGTGACAGTTCGGTATGCGCAGATGCGAATTCTTGGCGCGCGACAAACAACGTAATGACCGCCCGATGTTAACGGCGACGTGCTTCTACTACCAAGAAAACGAAACTAATTGACGCCACGACGAATAGAACGTCTTTGTCCTCTTCTATTTTATTCACACAAAACTCGCGACACCCGTTCCTTCACGCGTCGCACGTACAACTGACATTCCAGGTCAAGTGCGTCTGTCGAATTTTGATTCGTCAATTTGAAGCGCCACAGGGAGGAGAGGAGACGTCACACTTTTTGAATAGAACATACGAATTTCGCGCCTTAACCTAAAACTTGTCATTTTGCTGAAAGTTTAAGTAAAAATTTGTTACTAATAATTTCATACACGTTTATTATGCGTGAACGTATAATAAATTTCACGATTAATATTTCATGGCTATCAACTGAATTGCACACGGGCACCGCGACAAAATGCCGGAATTACACTTTCAAGAAGGATGAAAAAAAAAAAAGGAAGAAAGAAAAAGAAACAAGTACTCAGCTCCGGAATATCTCCATGCAGAAACACGCTTTATCGTTCTAAAGTTACCTCTGACCGGGCAGCGGGTCCTCGCCGGCCGATCGAACTCGAAGGTTCCTCGCCGGCAACTCGATTCGTTAACTGATTTCAAGATCGTTTCCGAAAATGCTAGCCGCCGCTGTGACCGAACCGTTCAATCGTACGTACAAAAGGCAATGTTACATCTCTCCGATACGCGGAAGATTCATGATTTTCAGAGAGCGAAGAACAACGAGCACCGTTCAACGCGTAGACCCCGAATTTACGCGTTAAGCCAGGTACCGCGATTGTTATTCGATGTGTGGCCGACCTAAGAAGAGTACTTAGTTCGCGTAGTTGAGTGCGGGCGTAATAAGACTGCCTGCTGACGGCGGTAGCGCGGTTCGTGCCCGCAAGCGGCAGCAGCCAGGGAAGCCCCTCTACCATGGCACTCTCCTGCAACTCCTCCAAGCAAGCCAGCCAGCCATCCGTGCCGACTTGCCTACCTACCAGACCTCAGAGTAGGCCCCGGCACACCGCAGTTCCATCCTGAATCGAAATGGTCGCTTTGCTTTCCGTGCTTTGCGCGAATCACGCAAGGCCCCTTGGGCACGCTTCGCTTCGGGGGACCGAAAGGGGTCCCCACGTGCTGGATTTCGCCTCTGGCTGCACGGCCGATAAAGAAGTCTAAAATATCATATACGTCCCACGTAACGATCTGGCTAACAGTCAAGGTCCACGGGATAAGCATGGAGGGGAACATTGTAACCATCGCGCCGCTGGCAGGTTATTGAAAATCAAATGTACGGTAATCCGAATCCTCGTTTCACGATGCGATATCGCGTGACAGTATATGCACATAATCGTACGAACCGTTCAGAAGTCAGACTGATCAACTCATGATATAATTCATTGGAATATTCTATAGAATGAAATGAATTCAATAAAAGTAAAGAAGCCGACTGTATAAGCTGGGAGATACAAAGTTCTGTAATTAAGAAAATATAGCGTATCAGACAGTGTCATGAGAAAATGATGTTACAAACAATACTTCTTTAAATTTACTTTAAGATGTATTAGCTCATAAACCATCTTCTTTCGATAAATAAATTTATAGAAGCATTTGTTTTTTGAAAATTATAATTCAATGTTATACCTGTGTAATAAAATGATAATAAAATTGAAGAGCTGGTAAGAAGTTCTAGTCTCTGAGTTTGACTTCTGAAGAAGTCACAACTGGCTTAGAACAACGTAATTCGATTCTAGTTTCTTCGATGCTGCTATCAAGAGAACGGTGATCCAAGTTTCTTTAAATTCTTTAGAAGTATTGGCTTCGTAATTAAAGCTTTCTCGATCGAGTCTACCAACACCTGTTGCTGATTGTACGGCGGAAACGGCATTCCTTCGAGATTATACACATATACAACACCCTTGACATCCGCTACCACAAGCTGATTACCATTCGCCGTAAAATCAACCATAACAAACCTATCGCTATTAGGTGAAATTGTCACCGACGCAGGCTTGTATGTCTTCCGTCTGATATCCCATATACAAATCTCGTTGTTGACGATGCTTACTATGATCGTAGAATGGATGGGAGACCAGGCTGCGTATCGAACGCACGCCATGGTCGTAGACAATGTAATTAGTGGCTCTGTTAGGTTTTCAGCCCAGATTCGAATGCACCAGTCGGCGCCACATGTTAAGAAAATTTTTGGACAGAATGGAGAAAACATCATCGAGTAAACTGGTCCATCGTGCGCCAGAAAACTGTCTATATGCTGATATAGATAATTCGTGGAGCACTTGTAAATGCAACCTTCGTCCGTACCAACGAAATAAATGGTGCTTAAAGTAGGATGTTTTCGTAGCACCAATGCTCCGGGACTTCGATTAATTGATGTATGATATTGGTTACATGGGACCGTCCTGGTGACGCCCGGCAGCGTTCCCTCTATCCTGTAAATCTTCATTATCGTCGACGAAGTGAAATCTTCGACGTATCGGTAGCAGAACACGCAACCATCCTGATTGCACGTATAAATCTGTTCTTGGTATTCGTATTGCTCGTCACCTGGCCACCACTGAACTTGCCAATGCGGAGAAGTCGAGGAAGACGTGGCCTTTTCGCTCCGTCGTACAACGTTGAGATCTGGATTGCTCACGTCGATCACCTTGATCTCGCCGTTGTAGTAACCGATAGCAAGTAAATTTGGTCGTTCACGACTCCAATCGAGATCCGAGACCGGGCTGTTGAAAGTATACCAACGAGCTGGTACACCAGGATTCTTCGCAGACCAGAGTAACACCAGACCGTCTTTAATATCTGAATTATCTCGTGCTCCGTATCCAACGGCTACAATATTTCTGTTAACGTAATTCCAGCAGAAGGAGGATACCAGTCTTCCCGAAGCTTCTTTACAATCGTGGATCCAAAGGAGATCTGGGCTATACGTGAACTCCAAGTCAAGGCTGCACAGATCTTGTTTAATTAGGCCAGTGAAACGCTTTTGAGCGTTAATGAAAATGTTGTTTGATATTATACGCTCCATTATTTGCACGGCATTCCGGAAATTGATGTGTTGGAATATATATATCTGCTCCTCAAGGTCGGTCTTCTTCACGTATGTCTCTGGCTTCGGTAGTTTAGTTTTCAAAGTCTACAAAAAGAAAATTGAACTTAATTATTATTGAACATGTCTACAAATATCACGAGTAAAAATGAGACTTTTATGAATAGTGTTAAAAATTGTCCGAACCATTGCGTCTAACATTTCTTGTATAGATTCTTTTCTATGCACTACGAGCAGACCATTTCTTTCAAGCATTAATTCAGGAGCATGGTAAGTGTCGTACATCTCCCAATTATTCACGAACATGCCCCGATTTCGACGTGACTTTCTCGAAAGGTACGTTCCTCGAGATCTCATGAGCACTTGTATGGTCTGAGTTTCGGCATCTACTAATTTCCTAGTCGAGCCAGGTCCGATCGTTTTGTATTCGTAGTTCTCGTTCTCTTGTTTAACCGCTACACCCTCCGACGTGAGTAAATCTGCAGTGCGAGGTTGCATCTCAAAGATAAAGAACGTCTCCGTTTCTCTTAAAGTGAGCGTCACAGTATCAGGTCGAGTTGGAAAAATATTTGGATCTTCTCTGAATAAACGAATCAAATTTAGAAGCTGTCATTTCTCTTCACTAATTCGAAACAATTATTATAACAAAATGCATTAACTCTTTGTGAACTCAATATGTACAAATTATTTACATCATATACGTAAGCGTTCATATGTATTCTTGCTAACATTTTCAAATTACAAACATATTTTCAAAGAGTTAATATGTATAGTAACACTAATTGCAGTCTTAAAATTTTTAAAATACCTAATATTTTAAATTAGATATTTCATATATCTAATTATCTAATCATAATTATAATAGGACAATATCTAATTAAAAATACTTGCCGTAAAAATTACCTAGGTAGATAAAATTGAGGAGGAGCTGTATCTTCGTCTTCAAACACAAACTCATCTGTCTGAGTGGATAATAAGCTTTCAAACAATGTATCATCGGTCATCGAATCGGAAAGAATCGACGAGGTTCTCACGATCACAGAGGAACTTCTTTTTGCAAAATTCAAACTGGAGATGAGGGACAGTGTACCAACACTGCTGATCTGTGATAAGCCCATTGTTTCGAATGCAGTTATTTGTTTCTCGTCGATTGAACTGTAAGTTGGATGGGTCAGTAATTTCGGGGTGACGTCAACGTCATTCTCTATCACACGGAGTGCCTGACGTTGTTGCAAAACAGCTGAGGCTATGTTTTTTCCTGCAAACTTGCGCGTTCTCGTTAAGCTGAGCTTAAACCTCGACGAAACTGGACTTTCAAATCTGCTACTTTGAGACCTCTGTGGAGACTCTGTTGCGTCCGCTTTCATTCTATTAAATAAGTTTTTTTCTCGCATCACTTTTTATCATACATTTACATGTACATTTACATTTCATTTTATTGATACCTGTAGCCAATTATCCACAAGCAAATGAAATATTTACATGATATTTATCGAGAAATATTTGGAGATTGTATCACTACACAGAGAACCAGTTCCATTAATTAATTACACTTTTTTCATCTTCAATGTCTTTACTTGATATTAGACTATTTCGTTGCAAAGGAGGACGTATGTATGTACAGTTGTCTTTAATTCCATGGTGATGTAAAAATCAATTTTAAATACTGTTTTGTCGATATTTCGAAATATTCATAAAAATTATATATTTAGTTGTATAACGCAGTTGTATAAATACATGTACGTATAAATACGTGAATGTTTGAGTAATTTGTTTTTGTATTACCTGTGATTTTGAAAATTATTAGTCCAACTGAAAATGACTGATTGAATATATCCATTCGTCAGTTTACTAACATTTCGATTTCAATCAACAATCAGACAATTAATGTAAAATGAACGAGCTTGAATTATAAATATTTATAACGCTTCTTCGTCCGATTTATTCAAGTTTTTACTTGAATTGCATTGATCGCGTACTCTGTTAGCGTAGCAAAGAACCTGGAGGAACCTTATCACACGCGCAGTCGATAAAAAGTAACCTTGCAATTGAGGTACGGCGTTAATCAAGTGTTGGATTTAAACGAACGTATTAAAATTACGACAAAATTACTACAACGATAGTCGGAGTTACGGTTGAAAAAAATAAAATGCGAATCGTTCATACGAGCAATTGTCAGCGCCAGCATTACCACAAATAAACGCGTGGCCATCGCTGACAAATCTCTTACGTGTTATTTCGAACATCCGTTTCGTGAAAAATCATGAAAATCATCTGATGGCACTTGCGCAATTGCGACTGCGGCGTACGTAATACATCAGATCATTTTGGAAGCAGAGTTAAGTTTGCGGAAGGATATATCGCTGACGGGGGCTCCGCGGTCAATAGGCTAAAGTAAGTGACATGAATTGTGTCAGCAATGGCAGATACAAACTCCATTAATATCTTGACCAGATCTTATCCTTGATTGCCAAATACCATTTAATGAACTTTAAGTGCCGTTCAATATTTAGCTGATATTTTCGTCGAATGTTATCACGTACGTGACAGCTCGCAGCAACAGAAAAATAACTCTGCGAGATACGATTAATCTTATTTGTGTCTTATTAACTTTTACGTTTCTCACTTAGACATATGACTTCCGATTTTGTTCATGGATACATAATACGTCAGACAATGGCAGTGGATTCAGAAAAACATATGAGATTAAAACAACTATGAATGGAAATTCTATATTTGTATAAACTGCGTAACATTCTATACTTTACGAAATTTATGTCGAGTGTCTAACGTCACTATAATGTCTATAGTTACAAAGATTGTCAGCCTGATGTTGGTTTTTTCTTTCCATGCGATAGTACCATCAGTGTTAAGTGATAAAAGAATATACATTGTCCAAATTCCGTTTTTCTTTACGTTACTATACGTCAATACGAATCAGTACGACACGGTTCTTATTGTTACTTGTTAAATTACACGTAGGAATTTTTTTATGTTAAAGAATCTTGCAAATTTTTCTATAACTCTTGTTGATATCAATTATTTCCATCAAAAGTTCTTCAATATGAGCACCACAAGGGAACAAGCAGGACCATCCAAGCCATGGGATTCGACTGCAGACGAAAAAGAAAAGGATAATCGAACATTTGAATGTAATATTTGTCTTGATACTGCAAAAAATGCAGTTATCAGTATGTGTGGTCATTTGTTTTGGTAAGATTATTGTCAAAGAATTACATATTTATAATATTTTACGTTTAATATTATGATATTAATCTTTGTAATGAATGATAAATACTATGACATCCATTCCAAGTTTTTATTTGCATATTTAGTTGGCCATGTTTGCATCAATGGTTAGAAACACGTCCAACGAGACAAATGTGCCCTGTGTGTAAATCTGCGATCAGTAAAGATAAAGTCATTCCATTATATGGACGTGGAGATACAAGGCATGAAGATCCAAGGTGGCTTGCATTTTTATTTTTATAATTTCCTATATATGGCTGCTTTACAACATATATTAAAAAATTATACTTTGTATTGTTTTAGAAATAATGTTCCACCACGCCCAGCTGGTCAGAGGACAGAACCTGAAAATAACGTTGGATTTTCTAGTTTTGGGTTTGGAGATGGATCTTACATGTCATTTGGTATTGGAACATTTCCATTTGCATTTTTCACATCTACTTTTAATTTTGGAGAAACACGACCAAGTGCAGGTAAAGTATTTTTCATAAACTGATTTTATGTACTACTACTATTTAATAAAATTGAATTAAAATATGCATTTTCATATAGCTGTTAGAGGAACACCACAGTACGAAGAAGAACAATTTCTTTCAAAAGTATTTCTATGGGTGGCTTTGATATTTGTTTGCTGGCTCTTGATGGCGTAACATTTTGTTAAACCATATTACTTGCTCCGTATCTTGTAATCCTATACCTCTTGCTGAATTGATTCATTACATTTTTATTAATACATCGATCTTTTCCCGTTTGTGTAATCGTTGTTACTCGCTACAGTAACTATACCTGCTTGAATAAACAAACGAATTTTATTAGCTATAATACATTTTTATTTGTACGTATACACGTATAAATGTATTTTATTTGTACATAAACACATATATTCAAGCAGATAATTTTCTTGGTTTTAGGATTTATGAAACTTATTCTTATGATATTTATGTATATATCACTTTTAGACACGTAAGATATCTATTCTACGCAAAACATACATGATTGGTTTAAAAAAACCTAGTAATTACTGGTTTATTATATCAACGTCGACCTATGCGGTTTTTACTAACTATTAATATAAATAGTGTATATAATCTATAGTTAATAAAACAGATTGATAACAGATGCAAATTAAACGAAATAAGAACAAATATATCGCATAATACATAATATTGTAATATATCATTATCAGTGAAAGTACATATAAGGACATAAATTTAGCTTATTTATATTTCTGCTTTTATTTGTATTATGGTTATGGAAATAGAAGAGGAAAAAACAAAATCGGAAAATGATGATCATATAATCAAGGAAAGTAAAGTTTTTGTATACTTATTTGACAAGTTGGAATTATTATATTGAATGGAAATTGACATTCCACATGCGGTAATATTGATACTGTAGATTGATTTAAAAGTGAAAAGTTTGTAATTTAATGCATATATAAAATAAACTAGCAGCGTTATTCATTAAATATGATTCGTAATTTGTTTAAAAATCAAATAACGTAATGATGTAAATTGTCTTTAACACGTTTATTTAATATATTACTGTTAGAATAAATTAGAAGCAAACAAATGTAATGTCCTTTTAATAAAATCTCTTATCCTTCTGTAGTTACTGGTTTTATTAGAAGATAATAGGTATACATATTTAGTAACATAAACAATTTAATTGCAAGTGCATTGTAATATTTTAAATATAGATAAATACATCACGTAAATAAAAAAATTATTATACTTAAGTTACTTATACTTTTATATTAATTAACTTCATTATAATCTTGTGCAAATTTTCTATGAGTTCAAATTTTTGTTTGTCTTTTGTGTACATAACTTACATAAATAAATCAATGTTACAATAAAAAAAGAAACAACATTGTGTAGGACATGAATAAAATAAATATGCATAGGATACCCTACTACAGAAGTTTCAGTCGTATCAAGAGCTATCATGAATAAAATTATTTTATTTTTATTTGTAATAAAATAAATAATATGAATTCTTGGTTAAATTTCAGTTTCTTTTAATATACTGAAATACATTAATCATATTCATCATTATTTATTAAAATTTTATTAGTTTTATTTATAAAATATTAAAATTTAACCAAGCTCGACAACTAAAACTTTTGAGTAAAGAAGCCCAAGCATTCCATAATGATCAATTTTGTCACATTATGGATCTAGTAGTTGTATCACAGATTGCAGCTCCAAAGGGAGATAATATAACGCTCCCTCATCTATGTGAAAATGAGGTACTCAAAGACAGCAACATGTGCATCAAAAGATCCCTACTACATTAGCTACTTTGTGCTCTAATTATATTTCCACTATAAACTATTTAATAGAGTGCAATATATATACATGTATATATATATAATGCTCCCTTTTTAATATTTTACATATACCAACTTTGGGCCTGGATTATATCTACTACCTTTACTGTAATTAGTATTTATTAAAGGGTTTTTTTAATTTGATTTAGAAGAGTACCTATTTCTATTTACAAATAAACATAAAAACATACTACATCAACAAAAGAGACATGATTACATTGATAACAGAAATACGATTATCAAAATAACTTATTTTATAATAGATATTGTAAAATTATTTCTCAAATTTACAGACATTACATTCATACACACTTCATTTGTTTTTATATTTCATCTTTTGATGTCTTTTTTGTAAAGCCTTTAGAAATTAAAAGATTATTGCATTCTTCCCGTGTCAAGCTAGACAAAGGTAATCTTTCCACTTCCTGAAAAGTAAAAAACATTCAATTATCTTACATAATAGTTATATATTAGGCTCATTGTACCTCTTCATTCTCATTAAAGAGAAGAAGTTCTGGAACTGCACCTGGAATATGTTTAAATTCAACGTTATTACTAGAAAAACATATAAGGATTTATATAATTAATTCTTATTCTTCAAAAGAAATTTTAATTAGATATAATTAGATAAAGATTAAGATATAATTTTATTATTATAAAATTGTTATCTCTCTCTCATATACACACACAAGCAGATAAACATTATATCAATTGTATCATAAATGTAAATAAAGTTAGATGATAAAATAATGGCTTAAAGAAATCAAACATTTCAGGTTTAAAAATAAATATAAAATATAAACGAGATGTTAGTAAAAAAATAAAATCAAGAAGCTGATTAATAAAAAAAAAAAATGTTTATTGCAATTATGTAATTTATGAATGTATATATGATAGTTTAATAATTTTTAATTAAGGATACTAGTTAGGTAAATCTTCAAAGATAAATTGTTTAACATCTGGAAGCCGGCTTAGACGACAACCACTGCAACTCTGGAAGAAATTTTTGACATTTTAAACTATTTTGATTTGACTTAAACACATGACATGTTAATGTAACAAAATTTGTATCAACAAAAATAAATATATTTATTACCTCAACTCTTGCAGATGCATAATAATATTCCTTGCACTCAGAAGTTGCAAAGGCGGCAGCAAAGAATAAGATGACAGCTATTGTAGGAGCCATGTTTACTTCACTAAAACGGAAGTCATACTGAGCATACTAGCATTTTACTTTTTTGATAGAAGAGACTAATCAAGAGATTTTCAAATTTTTAATGTCGTTCAATTTCGAAACGAGATCATAAAATTATTTATACATAACGATTTTGTTTTTTAAAATTTATTTTTTGTTAAAATTATTTTATTTTTATCCGATATATGCTACATATATATTGTTGTTAAATGGTTAGAATATCTTATAATATAGAAATTTGTATTATAATTCATATATACATCGTTATAATTGTGTAAGATAGACTGCATAAAAATATTATATTTAAATTTATATGGAACCTAGTAACAGAAAATTGCAATTTATATGTCATGCGTAGTAAACGCGTCTCGCATGTATGAAAATGGCGCTTTCTTGTGCGAGTAAGATCTTTTTTCTTTATATATATAAATATTTTTAATCGATAATAAAAAGATTTATATTAATTTTATATTTTTGACATTATATAATAATAATAGAAATCAATTGGCCATTTCTGTTATAATGTTTGTAATTCTTACCGATAAGAATTAAACATAACCTAAAATATTTTTCATCACTACTGGTTTCTTGATTAAATAAATAAAAAAAAAAAATTATTTTCAGTTTCTAACGAAGTCCCGGAGCATCCGGTCGTATCTCCAGTATCTGGCTCCATATTTGAAAAACGTTTAATTGAAAAATATCTAGCTGAAAATGGAGTAGATCCTATAACTGGAAAGGAATTAACTGCAGATCAACTTATTGATATCAAAAGTATATTACTCTTGTTCTTTATATAATTATCACATTGTACATTATAATATCATATAAAATTGTCAATGATATTCTTGTCATTTTGCAGCTACTGCAATAGTTAAACCCAAACCGCCAAGTGCAACATCAATTCCAGCTATATTAAAAATTTTACAAGATGAATGGGATGCCGTTATGTTACATTCATTTACACTTAGACAACAACTTCAAACAGCTAGACAAGAATTGTCCCATTCCTTATATCAACATGATGCAGCATGCCGTGTCATTGCTAGATTGACAAAAGAAGTAACAGCAGCTAGAGAAGCTTTAGCTACTTTGAAACCTCAAGCTGGAATTGTTCAAGCTACAACTATTCCGCAACCTGTATGGATAATAATATTACATTAATTTTATCTACATTTTATATCAGGAACATTTATTAATAAATTATATCTTATTGCAGGCACTTGCAGTAGAAGCTGGTGGTACAGCTGCTCAGCCTATGGAACAAGCTGGTATTACTGAAGATGTAATACAAAAGCTTCAAGAGAGAGCAACAGTTCTCACGCAAGAAAGGAAACGTCGCGGGCGTTCGGTTCCTGAAGATCTATTGCCACAAGATAGCATTCGCGCATTTCAAACACTTGCTTCACATCCTGTAATATTGCGTTCTTTTTATTTATACAACAAATTTTTTATACATTATTGTTATTTACTATTATTATTTATTTATTTTTAAGGGTCTTCATTCAGCTAGCGTTCCTGGTATACTTGCGCTTGATATACACAGTGCAGACACGAGTAAAATTTTAACTGGTGGTGCTGACAAAAATGCCACAGTATTTAATAAAGACACAGAGCAAGTTGTTGCAATATTGAAAGGACACACGAAAAAGGTATAAAATCTTTCTGTTTTCAGCTGTTTTCAATATTTTTGGATATTTAATCGTTATATATACTTAGGTTACCAGAGTAATTTATCATCCAGAAGAAGATATTGTAATGACTGCATCACCTGATACTACAATACGCGTATGGAATGTAGGAACCAGTCAAACAACTTTATTATTGAAAGGTCATGATGCTCCTGTAACTGGATTGTCCTTACATCCAACAGGCGATTATTTATTGAGTTCATCTTTGGATCAACATTGGGCATTCTCAGATATACGTACTGGTAGATTACTGACCAAGGTATTCTTACAAACAAATAAATAAAGTCTAATCATATATCAATATGTATTATATAATATATTATAATATAGGTTGCTGGACAAGTTAGTCAACCTTTGACCACAGCTCAGTTTCATCCTGATGGATTGATCTTTGGCACTGGCACACAAGATTCTCAAGTAAAAATTTGGGATTTGAAAGAACAATCAAACGTAGCTAACTTCCCAGGTCATTCAGGCCCAATTACGGCAATTAGTTTTTCTGAAAATGGTTATTATTTAGCTACAGCTGCAGAGGATTCATGCGTGAAACTTTGGGATTTGCGTAAATTGAAGAACTTTAAAACTCTCCAATTAGAAGAAGGGTACGAAGTTAAAGATATTTGTTTTGATCAAAGTGGAACATATTTGGCAGTAGCTGGAACAGACGTAAGGTAATTACTAAGTCACATGTGTAATATGTTTCAGGTCAATTACCTCACATATCAGTTTTTATTCATTGTTATTTTCGTTCTTATTTTCAGAGTGTACTTGTGTAAACAGTGGCAAGAATTAAAAGTGCTTAATGATCATACTGCAGCCGCAACTGGTGTTCGTTTCGGAAAACATGCGCAGTATATAGCGTCGACCAGTATGGACAGAACTTTAAAACTTTATGGTCTACCTTGAACATTTAGTGACTGAAATACATTGATTTAAGAACGGTTTATAGTATCTGTTAGCGATCACTGTTGATGTTTGAAGACATGTGACGACTGTAATATTTTGATATTTGACAATTTGAAAGTTCTAAATTTATTCTTCTTGATTTCGTGTATTGCATAACTGATTGCCTATATTTGAAGGACTATCTAATTCGATAGAATTAGGGTTGTAAATGATGGCTGTAAATTTGCTAATTCAGATTTTGAACGATAACGATAATTTTTGGGGTCATTGATACTTTTTATTTTTTAACTTGATGATATTTTCACGAATCTTGAATATTAATAATTGATGCCAATCGAGACCTCTAATTTATAGTATGGCTGTGTCGGCAATGAAAGATTTTAAGCTTTCTAAAGCTGAAAGATATATACATATATACAAGTAGCTCTTCAAAATATCAGAATCGCGATATAAATTATAGTTGATGGTGATCGCTAACAATATGGTATTATAAAATCAATATTATTTTTATGAAGAAAGTGTAAAACACAAATTCTTTTGTCTGTCGTGTATTAACTACTCAGGATCGTTTAAATTGATGAATGAAATATAATCTATTAGAGTATACGAAATAAAATGCCTTCTTTTGTACAAGTGCCTTCTTCTTTACTTCGAGAAGTTAAATGAATTGTGGAACGATGTGGTTAACGCGGGCAGTTCGATAATTTATTTGAACGATCTTATGGCGCCACCAGTCACGTGCTTTTTAACCTAACCTAATATCCTTTGTCCTCAATATTCAGCCTCGAATCAAATTAATAACAATGGCCGTCGCAGTTGTCTGTCATTCTGAAGTATACCCGGATTATGTGATGGTGAGAAACGTGCGGCAAATGGCAATCTCTGCCGATCGGTCAGAGTGATTATAACGCGAATGAAATCGACGTGACGTGTGCTGCTGTAAAGGATGATTTTCTAGTGTGTGGTTACAATCGCGGTGTCTAGAGTGACCACACGGATGACCAGCTGACAATGTTTTGTCATTAGCATAATTTAGTGCTTAGCTGGCGGTCGCGGTAAATCAAGGATGTTCAAAGCTGAGGAGCCGTCCAAAGACAGCTTCCTTCAGCAAATGAAGGCCGCTAGGGAAGAACGAGCCCATGAGAAAGACAGAGAGGCTGCTGTCATTTTAATTCAGGCTTACGTTAGGGGATGGTTGACCCGTAAAAGAATATTGTGAGTTTTGTAATATCGTTCTAAATATCAGCACATCTGTTTATGATAATTATACATTTTTCCAAATCACCTTTCGGTGGCATTTAAATCGTCTTTAACTGTAAATGAAGTAGTTGTAGTCTTTCAATTGGTTATCAATATTTATTTACACTCGGTAATTTTCCATTGGTTGCTCGTTGATCGGATCGGACATTGTCCGTGATTCTTACTGAAAAAAAAAAAAAATTAAAATGTAGAATATTCATGTTTATATATTTTATTAATTATTTATTACACTATCTGTGTATTATGAAGAGAAATAGTAGAGTAAAAAATATGATTTTCAGAGAAGAATTTGATACTAATTTTCTGAATGATGGTGGCACAGAAACAAATATAAAGTTGAAGCCTGCTTTGGATGTGTATAAGATTATTTTCAAATTTTTGTATATATATAAAAAAGAAAAGGTTCAAGAAAGAATAGAAAAATTATGTAGGTACGTATGTGAATAAAAGATAATTGTATAAAATGCAGATATATGAATAATAAATAAGAAGAAGAAAGATAAAAAGTTATATAAAAAAAAAAACAATAAGAAAATTGACAAGAGTAAATATTTCAGATATTTAGTACTGACTTTAGATTCTGAGTCTCCAGAAATTTCTTACGTAGGACTTGTATTAAATAAAGATCGTTACATATCATGGATATCACAGATGAAAACAATATTACTTTATTGTCTGACTGGCTTGGATAATCTCAAGCCAGAGAGAGTGTCTGATCATAAGTCCATCCATTTAAGATTACATACGTTAGTTAGCTTTACATCACCAGGAACATGGGCAATTCAGAAAGTAGAAGGAATGGAAAAACTCAAAGCTGGTATGAATCAGCTTTGTGCGAACATAATGGGCCACCTAGTCAACAATGGGTTTTATCCCATTATGCAAGTGATTATCCTATTAACCTATTCTAAGTAGTTGTGTTATTCAGTGTGTTTACTTTTATGAAATGGTTCATTCTTTCGTGATATTTGATCTTATTTTAGGCATTTCTAGTAAAAGGATTGGGTAGAGTGGATATTGTTTTAAAACCAATTGCACTTTCAGCAGCAGTTACATTGGCACTAAGACCATTGATCTCCTCCCAGATGTCAGATAAATTGGTTTCATTGTTTCTAATTAATATTTTTAGCGTACCTGCATTGGTTTATCACTTGAATAATATATCATCAGTAGTATGTAAACAATAATATATTATTTCAAATATTATTTTACTGCATATCATATTTTTTATAACATATATTTTTAGTGTATTTCTTCTTTTATTACAAACAATTTGTTTGCAAGGAGTTTGGAATTGTTGAATTCAGAGCAAAATTTACGAATAGTTTTCAATGCTCTGGAAGGTAGCTACGCATTGTGTTTGTTAGCTAATTTAATACAGTTAGCTAATATTGAAAGAGATGAGATGTTAAAAGAGTTGTACTTTCCATCTTTTACGGTATCGATTTATTGCATAAAATGTAATCTTTATGTATATAGTAAACCACGCTTCATTTTTAAATAAATTTTATAGTTTGTTGTAACAAAAATGTTGGAGGCATGTCAACAATATGTAGTTGCAAAACAAAGCAATTTAACTCATTGGCATCCTATTCTTGGTTGGCTTGCACAAAAAGTTGATACATCTTTGCAAGAACCTATTCCAAATGTGAAATCACAATTAGCCTGTTTATGGACCGGAAGAATAGTTTCACAATTAATTGGTAATGAGAGAATTTTGTTTTCATAAGTATGTCTTTGTTAAAATTATTGCTGAAAAATATAATAAAACTTTTTTAGGTCTACCTTTAACAGAACTTATTGAAAAAGAGATACCTTCATCGGTAGAACAACAAAGTACATCTGTTGGTACCAACATTTTTAGAAGAGCATTTTTAGAAGCACGTACAAATAGGAATAATAACACCAAAAATTATAGAAAATTGGGAAGTGCAGAAACTACTAGAATAGCTTTAATTTGTTCCCTTTATCAAATTGCTTTACATACACTTACACAAATGAAAATGGAAATATTGACTGGTAAGTACTGGTAAATATATATATAATGTATCAATGATATATTGATAATTATATTTATATCTATCATGTAATAGGTCTATGTTATCAAGATAAAATTTTATACCATATGTATTTATTCTTGGGAACACTGGGTCCACATTGTGGCTTAAAAGCATTTTTGGACCATTTAGCTGCTAATACAAAATGTACAGCACCTGAATTTCAAATGTTAATATTATTTTCTGATTGTATGACACATTATGTTACGTAAGTGTATGCTGTACGAAAATAATAATATAGAATCGTTTCCGCAGCATCGATTTATCTCTGTATTTGATTAGAATTTTAGATGATATGGAAATGTATGAACAACAAGATCCGTTCAAACTTAGCGACTTTGTAACAATATCGTACTTTTTAAATCAATTTTTATACAAAGCAGTGCTTAACAACCTGTTTGGTGCGTATTACAACTTTCGCATTATATCTTTCTTTAACCTATTTGTAACATCGTTTTTTTTCTAATGATATATAACTATAAGAGATAAGCGGTTTAGCTATGTACTGAAGTTTTAGATGTTCCAGACGTGAAATCAGTTCCTAATAATCCTCTCTTCACCTCTCTTCACACACTTTTAATGGCAATTTACCGGAGGGATTGTCGACGGACTTTTTGTCCGGAAGGTCATTGGTTGGCAAAGTTAAGTATTTTAAATTAAATTATTTTCATGTTACGTTGCAAGATTTTGAAACGAATACATTTTCAAAACAGGAAGTTCGAGTGTCTGGTTTTCTGGCAGATTTGGAGAAAGGGAGGCGAGGTGCTGCTCTTCTCCTTTCTAAAATGCCGCATGTTATTCCTCATTCGGAGCGTGTTGTGTTGTTTCGCAAACACGTTGCTAACGAAAAAGCAGTTTTGGGTTTAACCGAAAGTGCTTGCAATAGTACGCCGACAACGCTTATTGTTGTTCACAGGTAGTGGAAGATGTTTTTTTCGCGTTGAATATGTTACACCAGAAATAACTTAAAAATTTTGTAGAACTCGCATAGTGGAAGATGGATATCGTCAATTGGCAATGTTACCCTCTCAGGCACTTAAAGGCGTAATTAGAGTTCGTTTTGTGAACGAGCAAGGTCTAGCGGAAGCTGGTATTGACCAAGATGGAGTCTTTAAAGAGTTTTTAGAGGAGACAATAAAAAGAGTTTTCGATCCATCTCTGAATTTATTCAAAGTCACTAGCGAAAATCGACTTTATCCATCTCCGACGTCATCCATGCAAGATAATCATTTACAACTCTTTGAATTTGTTGGTCGTATGTTGGGTAAAGCGGTGTACGAAGTAAGTGAGAAGAGAGAAAAATAAAATTGTAAGATTTATAATATCAATATAATATCAGTCATGTTCTGTAAATCTTATTTAAGATATTGATATATCTTACCTTATATCAATTTTTTCAATAAATCAATATCTTTTATAGGGCATTGTAGTAGACGTACCTTTCGCATCGTTTTTTGTTTCTCAATTTTCTGGGCAAACTGGAGGTGCATTGTACAGTTGGTTGGACGAGTTGGCTTCTTTAGATCGAGACTTATATCGAAGTCTTACTCTTGTGAAGCATTATAAAGGTGATGTTAGACAGTTAGAATTAACTTTCTCTCTTGATGAAGACGTTTTAGGCAAATTAGTTACGCACGAATTGGTGCCCGGAGGACGAGCGGTGCCAGTCACCAATGAAAATAAAATCAATTATATACACCTAATGGCCCATTTCAGAATGCACATGCAAATAAAAGATCAAACAGCAGCTTTTATCAAAGGATTCCGTTCCATAATCAATCCTGAATGGTTGGCATTGTTTTCAACTCCAGAAGTAAGACAAACACACACAAAATGACTATTTTTTTAAAGAAATGTTTCGTTACAATATCTTTGTTTTTAGTTACAGAGATTAATTTCGGGTGATAATGTTCCATTAGATTTGCGAGATTTGCGAAGACATACGCAATATTATGGTGGTTTTCACGATAGTCATCGCGTGGTATGCTGGTTATGGGATATCTTAGAAAAAGATTTTTCTGAAGAGGAAAGAGGCTTATTTTTGAAGGTATACTGTGCGGTCTAACAATTGTAAGTAATGTTTGTTTTGTTTGTTTTAACATTTCTGTCCGTCTCATAGTTTGTCACAAGCTGCTCAAAATCACCATTGTTGGGTTTCGCACATTTAGAACCACCATTTTCGATTCGTTGCGTTGAAGTTGGCGACGACGAGGATACGGGTGATACAATCGGTATGAAACTAATAGATACCATATATTTTTTACATACTTTCTATTTATTCTATTAATTCTTTGTAAATTAGGTAGCGTAATAAGGGGATTTTTTACGATTCGTAAGAAAGATCCGCAGAATCGTTTACCTACATCGTCTACTTGTTTTAATCTTCTTAAATTACCGAATTATCAAAAGAAAAGTACCTTACGGGAAAAGTTACGTTACGCTGTCACTAGTAATACGGGCTTCGAACTTTCATAATTTTCAACTGATCTGAGGAAATTTCAATGCATACCGCGTCGCTCAAATTACCTAACGAAAATTTCTACATAGTGATTGAGTGGTGCCTGACCGTCGCGATCCAAATTATCTGGCGAGATGTTTCTAATAATTATATCATAGACCTTAAATCAAACGAGATGATAATTCGCATATGTATTATCTGTAGAAGAAAAATTAAAAAAGTTATTGAAGCTATTGAAATGAAATCGAAGACTCGCACAAATTTTATGAGATATTATATGTATATATATATATATATATGTATAAAGCGACAAAGTTTTCACTTCTGTTATCATTTTGTTATCTTGTTTTTATATCAAGAAGTGGTCGAACGTTTTGACTTGAGATTAATTTATAGTTATGACAAAAAGCGAGCTGTCTTTTTGCACTTTCTGAAATTATTTTATGCCTTATTTTGTACGCAGTCTACCGTGTGTTGGACTCACATCTTGTTTTTATAGCACATATTCAAGCTTCGAAGTTTTGTTCAATAAAACTTCTCGCCAAATGGTAGATTACTTATGGTGTAAATCATATTATACCTCATGAGCTTAATACCGCTAATACTGTGCGCTTGTTAGTTTATAGTGTTGTGAATTAATGTTAGTGTAAAACGGTAAAGTGCATGAGGTGAGTGTTGAAGTCCGAGCCCATCGGTGCCCGGTGAATAATCAAAGAAAGAGAGGGAGAGGGAGAGAGAGAGAGAGAGAGAGAAAGAGAGAATGAGAAAAAAGATAAAAAGAAAATAAGAAAAAAAAAGAAGAAGGGATCCGTAAATTTCTAAAATTTTCAAGTTATTTGAAAGTCAAGGTTCCATTTTGAGGAAAGCTATTTTCGCAAGATTTTGTACAAATTTTTGACACGATGTATAAAAAAATTTATATGATCCGTTTGGAAATATATACGTGTATATACGGGCGCTCATGGGTTGAAAATCCATAATCGTTCGAATGTTTAAGATCGGTTTATTCAGATCGAACGAAATTGTGATGTTTGTTCTCCTATTTGAGCGTTTCGAGTTGAATTTCTCGTAAGTGTAGTTTGTCCGTGGTCTTCGACGAGCCCGAACGAATGTGCGAAAGTGGAAAACGAGGGAGCATCAGAACTGTGTTATTCGTGGATGTAGCGAGGAGTACGATATTACAGCGAAATTTATTTTTCTCGTAATTCACGCGTAATTTCAGCGAACGACTCGTGATATTGTCGATGGAAATTCGGTCAGACCAAAGATAGAAGCCTATTTAGTATGAAGAAGGTAATTCGAGATGCTATCCTTTCATATTTTCCTATACAATCATACGTAAGTTTTCAGGCTTGTATTCACTGATTGTACTCACTCTGCGAAAGAGGAATAAAGAGCAAAACGTTTTTTTAAAGTGATAGATCGAAATGTTTACAAATGAAATAGATTTAATCGAGCACCAAATAGTTTATATTAACTGTTAATAGTTTTTATAACGTGATTAATTATTTTGATTATGTATAGAGACAAGAAAACGTGGAACATAATAACTATATATTACTTTCCATTGGAATCGACAAAACAGTTTGTTATTCTCTTGTGATGTTAATTGTGAATACATGCCTTGCAAAATACATGTACAATTAAACAAAGTAATAGATAATACTCTTCTTTATGGGTATATTTATCGTTGGAGCGATATGATGAATATGGATATCGATACAAACGTGGAGTAAAAAAATATGAAATAAAATTGTTACGGTTGTAAGGTAAAACCGGTGACTTCTTTTTCGATATCTGTTCGTGTTAGCACGGATCATTTTTCTATTTTAAACGTTACGCGAACAGACGTGCTATGTATAAATACGATACAAACGAGTTTTCCTTACAATCGTATCAATAGCAGAAAACGCGCTTTGTATAATATCGCTTGCTCGAGTTACTTCTGTAACATTTTTTATAAAAGTGTGTACACGTTGCGACGCAGTTGGGAGAATAACGGTGAATTTGTTAATTTAATACATTCGATAATGATTCACAAAGGTAATGTAAATATACACACTGAATTATACCATGACTTTTAATTTTACTATCCTCCAACAATCGCGCTTTTAATATCTCGATATTAAAATTTAAAAAGACGATTCCGTTCGAAGTGCTCAAAAACTACGTCCGTCTTTAAATCGCTTAACATTACATTTCATTACATTTGAAGTGAAATCTAAATAATCAGTCGACAGTTTATATAACAAACGTGTCTATATCGTTTTTGTAATAAAACAAACGAATAATATACCATAAAAGCGTAGGTATATAGAGTTTGACGTGATTTTACAATCGTATTTGCAAAGATTGCTGGGACGGCTGCGCCTTGGTTTAGTGCGCAGGTCACGTGACCTTCTTTGTGAGCAGCTGGCGCTGTCGACGGCGTAGCTTGCCTTCCCCCCTCGACTAGTGGCCAGCAAGCCTTGGCTGCGAGAAGACGTGCGTTTAGTTCGTACCGCGACGATCCCTCTATCGCGGCTACGCGAGAGACTCCTTTTTCTCTTTCTCTCCCTCTCTCGCTTGTGTGTGCGCGGGCGCGTGTTTCCGTGTTTGTGTGTGCGTGCCTGATTTGTACGAGAAGTGACAGTGTTTCTGGCTCGGCCGTAGAACCCGGACAGTGAGGAATCGTTCATCAATTCGGAAAAACCGCCGAACAAATTCGGCCGTCCCCCCCTCTATAGCCGGAATCGCTGTGGCCGTCGAGGACTCGACCGAGCCTTTCAGTGTTCTCTCATTCCTTTCTCTGTTTCGCGCTACCGTGTTTCTTACGAACAAGCACCGCCCCCTTTCTACCTCCGTCCCTCCGATCGTAACGTTATGAGGCCAGCTGAGCGTAGCTAACGGAGCAGAGGGAGAACAGGCTTGCGTGCGTGTGTCAAACATAACCTAACAACGTCGTTACCGTGGATGTAGCGAGAGTAAACCCGACAAAGAAACGTGGCACGCGTTTAGTTTCGACGATTTTGCGTTTGTGACATTTACGCATTCGGCAGTTCTTCTCGTCTGGAAAGCGTATCTTGGATTCGAGGGGAACCAACAGAAAGTGCTGTTGTTTCTTTCTTTCTCGACACTTTCGAACACGCAACGCCCCGTTTGTTACCCTTCGATACAGTGCCGAGGAAAACTTAACATCGACTTTGTCTCTATTACGAAGGTTATCCTTCGCATGTTGTCGTTTTTGCCTTGGGCCGCGATAAAAGGACGCGACCATAGCCGCTGCGTCGAGCGTGGTGTCACGAGCCCCCTTCTCCCCTCGTGGCCCTCAAGCTTGAACCCTTCCCGCCGTACCTTGAGAGCGCGCTACGTTCGAAACTAAGCTACGTATCGTTCTTACCTGCCCCCGAGTGATCGACAATCGAATCACTCGATTCAAGAGGAAAGATCGCGCGCTCATCGATATATCATGGAACCGAGAGCAATATCGAGACCTATTGACTTCTAATCGAACAGACAACGACACTCTTGTCGCGACACGACGCGTCCATTAGCCGATTGTTCGGAAAACAGTGATTTTGCAAGTCTGATATACCGTTTTATCGTACGACGAAAAAAACGTCGTCGTTCCCGTTTGAACGAATGCTCTCGTCGTCGTTGTCGTTGTCGTCGTCGTCGTAGTTGTAGTGAAACGTAAACGAAGGAAAACCCAGTACCATCCCGAGGAATAGTTGTGTGTCAGTGTCACGTGTGTGTCTTGCTACTGGGACAGATACAACATCCATCATATAAAGAAAAAAAGTGTGTTCGATTGGATTCGAGGTGAAGAAAAGTGAGAGCGGGATAAAATCGAAATAGGGAAGAATCGACAGAGCAGGAGAGGCGTGTCCCGGGTTCCCCCCTGAAGCAGCCAGGGGCCTTGGCGGTGGCGCGGTGGCGGTGAATCGGGAAAGGGTTGAGGAGGGTGGCCCGTAGGGAGAGAGGAGAGTTTTGATGGCAGTAGTTGGGCCCAGCCGGCACTCGCGGGTGTCCATGAGCGTGTCTATGTCGTTGATGCAGGGGGGTGGGGCGGGGGCGACAGGCGGCGGCGGGACAACGGGGGCCCACCCGGGGCAAGCGGTCCTCGCGGCGGCGGCGGCCCAGGCACCCCCCACCTACTACCACCCTGCCGCTCCTGCGCCCCCGCCACCGCCGCCAGCCCAGGATCTCGTTCAGCCCGACAGACCCATCGGATATGGTGCCTTCGGCGTTGTCTGGTGAGTCAATTGTATCTACGACTATTACCTTCTTTTTTTTCTTCTCTCTCTCTCTCTCTCTTTCTATCTCTCTTTCTCTCATTTTACCTCGCGCTCCTTTTATTTATATCAGCGCTTTTTTTTCGCGACGTCCGGACGAGCCGGCGGGCCGTCTCGCCGTATTGTAAAAAGGAAATGGCGTGGTTCAAATGTAGATGGCACTGTTCTCACCGTATTTCTTTTCAAATTTCGTGCCTGAATTTCCAGATACAGTGGTCGTAGATTTATACAAGCTACAGATAGCGTGAAATTTTAATCGTACAGACGCGTTTTTCCAAAATGAATGTACATGGTCGTTGTATGTAAATATTACATCTCGTACGAAACGTTATCAATGTACTATCGTTATGTTATATTTAACATGTTTTGTCTGCTATACGTCTGAAATTCGTATTCGTTTAATTTTGTGTTTCGTCCACGTTCTCAACGTTGACAAAGAAAGAAAGAAAGAAAGAAAAAAAGAGACTAATTCGAATTGAAAATTTTGTCAGTAAATTTCACTATACGTAGCAATTTGCGTGCCACGTTGGAGCAATATGTAATGAAGTGAGGTTTCGGTGTGCACGCGGGGCCGCGCTTTCGAGCTCGACGAATTTCCTAAACATTTTAATCCCGGGAAACGGAACGTTCGGTTAATTAGCGCCACTTTCCACGTTCGCTACGCGTCGAACGAGAGTACTCCGGCAATCGCTAGAGAGAGAGAGAGAGAGAGAGAGAGAGAGAGAGAGAAAGAGAGTAAACGCACTTTCCTTCTTAGCGTGAGCATAAATCGTTGCCTCTTTCCGGTTCTGTATATTTTCCTCCTTCTCGTGTTCTGCGGTCCAGTAACTGCGGACAATTATCTACCAAAAATCGCGTTTCTAGATACTCATAGTTGATACTTTCTTTTCATTCATCCACATATGCATATGTTCTTTTCAATCGTTGCAGTTATATACTGCAGTCATATACGTTTGTAGGTTATAAAAATAGAATAATCGGAGGAAAGAGCATTCCATCCGAGAAACTTGCGATCTAAAATGTTTCTTGCCGACGTGCCCGCGAGTTCAACGACGCTTTATCGTCGACGCTTGCTCGTTTGATTTATCTCCCTTTAAGCGACACGTGGCGCTCCATTAAATTTTATTTCCGGACACGTCTATCCGCCGATATCGCGTTCTCCGAGGCTTCTTCGCGTTTCCATGGGTCGTGCTTGTGTAGTTAATCGAACACGTTATCGATAATCCCGGCCTTTCGTTACTCGACAAATTGCCCAACGGTGGCACGATTTCGGGGAGAATTTTTAAAACGCTCACGCGCGTTAGAATTATTGGCCATGCGTTCCGACTCGTTTATTCCTGACTGGTTATCGATGCTGGGAAGATTTCAATTCGTACCCGAATGGGATTACACTCTTTGGGATTTTTATTCGGTTCGTATATCGAGATTATATCAAATAATGCGTATAGCCGATACAAATACGAGTAATTGTAATAAACAGGGGGAGAAAATTTGGTGTCTGACAATTTATCAATTTATACTAGACGAGAGTTTACCTTCAACGTGTAGATAAGCGAGAATTGGAAAATTTTAATTGGAAACATTTCACTTTTGGAATTTTTTTGTCCCAAAATTGTAATGTCTTCTCAGTCTTCAAGTATATTCAAGTGAAACAAAATAGGCAAAACGAATAATAAATCTGTTACTTCTCAATCATTTCTGTCCAGTGATGTTATACGGTCACTCGTTATGGTCCGCAATCGGTTGCCAGCGCAAGTGGTTAATGTTCCGACTAGTTGCCAATCAGTTTACTGTACATTCTGCCGCACATATTAATGAGAATTAATAAGTGTGCCAGTGCGACGAGTGCCAGTAACTTTGCTAAAGAATACAATACGACAAATGTCGCGAGAACGCGATAAAAATGTGGCGTTTTCATCTTTCGCAAGTTAATTTATCTTACGACAATGGAGCCGCCACTTACTGAACTTATTTTTCATTTAATCGGCATGCGGTCAACGCGCGTTTGGGTAAACGCGTGTTTCGGCGCGGTTAATTCTTCGGCAAATAATGGCGGCACTGGGGAATCTCTGTTTACGTGGCAGGAGTTTGCTTTCCGCTGTCAAGGGTATACGCTAGTAACACAGTTGACTCTGAACCGTTTTAATGGACAATTATCGGAGCGTCTTCAATTTTTTTCCCCCCCCCATTTGCCGGGAAATTGCTCTCGCTCGTCCCAAATACGCGTTAAAATACGCTCGGCTTGCGCCACGGTTTTGCCTCGAGCAACCATCTCCTTAAGTTTGAAATCCAATTGCCATTTGCTTGCACGTAGTTCGCACGTCGTTCGCCTTGAATCGTAAATGGTTTTTTATTTCTGAACAGTGTTGTCTGACGGAAACGCAAGTTGTCGAAGGATCTTTGATTCAAACGTTAGATAATGATGCTCGGTGTAAGTTATCTGCGCGAAAGAACTTTTTTTTTTAATTACGCGCGTTCACCGTGGGTTCCGCGCGAAAGTCGAGAGAACTTGAAAATCTGTAAGACGTTCGCGTGGCGCTTGATTTCTTCGTTTACCGATACGAGGCGAGCAAACAGGAAGAGGCGCGCGCTGGGTTATTCGCGTGTCTCGCGTGCAAATGTAAATCTTCGATTTTCAATGGCGAGAGAGCGGTGTAACAGAGAGAGAGAGAGAGAGAGAGAGAGAGAGAGAGAGAGAGAGAGAGAGAGAGAGAGAGAGAGAGAAATTACGAGTTCACTGAGATGTCCAATAAATTACTGACGAACGTAAACAAAACTAGTAAAGTTAACCCGGAGTCGTAAGATAAAGCCACGGGATTGCCAACGGTGGGAAACACATACGTACATTACATCGTCGTGACAGTCGGACGTGTCATCGTTTCATTTACATACGGGGATTTAAAGTGACACAGAGATTGTGCCTGGCCTGTCGTTACGTGTGTTAGGAATTACGAACAAAAAAAAAAAAAAAAAAAAAGATTTCCTAAACCGGGAAAGAGAGAGAGAGAGTGAGAGAGAGCGCGCGCTCGTTTAAAAAAGCGCTCGGTCAGGAAATATTTTCCATGCCGCCTTTTGTCAAGCGGGAAAATGAACAAGAGGGATTCGGTATAATAGAAAACTGCTCTTTTTCCTTTGTTTTCTCTTTCACCGGGTTTACCTGGCTGGCAATGGAACACGACGGGTTACCTGGATGGAAAAGGGAATTTCGGTCGAATGTAGAACATGAAAGGGAACCAAGTGTAATTTAAAAAAACCGGGCAATAATTTCGTCGCGGTCGCTATAATTACCGTTAGTCTGCCTGTGCCGGACGTGCGATTTTGTCGCTGTATTTGGTTTATTGTTGATTTGTGGATATACCTGTTCGAGCGTTATAAAATCCTCCCCCCTCTTCTCACCGATACTTCCCGTTTTATGGCTATTATATTACGAGTTCAAAAATTGGCGTAGCGTGTCCTTAACATTCGTGTCAGTGGAATAACCGTTTCGTTGGAATATAATGAATTCTGTCGAAACTCGTGTCGTAGACGGACCGTTTCGTCGACCGTTTCGAATTTTCACGATACCTGGGCGACAATCTTCAAAATGTACGTGGGAAAGTAGTTTTTCTGCCGAAACGAGACGGTCATAAACTGGATACCTGGCGAAAACAAAATTTCAAAACGCAGCTACAGTCAATGTGCAAAGATAAAAGTTGAAACTGAAGTCTCTTGTATCGTTTTTCGTCAAACGGTGATTGGAGATATTTGTTCGTTACCGACTTACAAACGGCAGCTTTTCAAATAGATAGTTACTTTTTTAATAAAACCAATTCAAACTAGCGGTGTCTTTTAATTTGGAGAGAGAGAGAGAGAGAGAGAGAAAAAAACAAAAAAACATTGAATCGGCATCCATCGATAACCATTCTCTTCGTTGATAAAATCAGTTGCTCGTTAAACTTAGCTGACGCTGCATCTCGATTCAAATATCGTTTTGCGCGCGTGACAAAAGCCCGTCTAAATCGATGGGATGTTTTTCAAATTCGAAATTTTAACCGTTCAACACCTCAGTTCAAATCTCTCGGTTATTTTTCACTTCAGGGACGAATAATGTTGTTTCAGTGCTCTGAAGCAAAATTCATCTCACCTAAATGAACTTGATCTAAATTAAATTATTTTATTTTTACGGGCCGTTGAAAAGCATTAGTGTTTCAGAGTGGAATTTGTTTAAAAGATACTCGTAAGCTTTTGAAAGCGACACGAGCACGTAGAAGCGGTGGGAATTTCGTGGGAAGAAAGCGCGGGAAATTTATATCGCGGAGTGGGAGTCACCATGACAACCGCGGCATTCCGAGATAAGGAGAAATCGTGACCAGATTGCGTGTACCGGCTCGCATGTTTAAATGAAAAATGCGTACGGGTGCGACGGTGGCTCATATTACATAATACAGTCGGTTTTTAAACCACGTGACGTATCAATGACCGAGATCAGTTTAAAGATCCAATAGGTTCCAATAGGTTCTTTCGAATTTAAATTCTCGTTCAGTTTTCGTGAACGGCGAGGTATCCTCGATCTATGACGCGATAAATCGTTAATTGCTCGAATTCTCGTCTCTACAGGTATCTGTGTCGTAATTCTCGTTTATCTCGACGTGTAATCAGATGTTAGTGCACTTGAGACGAGAACATAGTTTCGTTCCCCGCAATTTGCTCGTTTCCCCGAGATTTCGTCTGGATAGGTTCATGAAAGTATTTGGACAGTTATCGCGGAGAATAATTTTCATAATTGTTTTGAATTGCTTAATTCACATTGTAATGAGAAATTAGCAGATTTTGGTAGAGTTGTGAGAAACTTGAAGATGTAGATATATAACCACAGGGTCAACACAGTATGCAAATATATAAAATATATATAAAATTTATATATAAATATATATATAAAATATTCAAAATATTCTTCTTCTAATATCTAGTAAATGTAGCAAAATTCCATTAATGGTATTAATAAAATTCGAAAACAATTCAAAAATATATGCACACAGTTAATATGCATTCATCTTAAATATATAATAAATATTAAATTACCTTTAACAGTGAATATTTTTTAATAAATGCATACTTAATTAATTTCTGTATACGTGTACTTGAACAACAGGATCGCAATGGTCAAGACAGTGTCTCTTTGCTAATAAAATTTCAAAATGTCTTTCGCACAACGAACATAATGTTTTTGTCGCCAGCTGTATACGTCTTAATGACAAAAAAGAAAAAGAAAAAAAAAAAAGAAAAAAAAGAAACACGTAAATAACGATCGAGACAAAACCAGGGAAGAAAACAAGGTTTGTACATTCGGATGAAGTATTTCTTTAAAAACGTATTTCCGTGTTTCTCTGTTTGTTTCTCTTAACGCGCCAAGTGACTCTTGTCGTTAACGCACACGCGTAACACGTATTTCCTGTGAACGTTTCCTCGTTCTCGTTCGACGCCATTGTTCCCAGAAAATCGCCGATTTTTCACCCTTTTCAATCGTTTTCACGTTGACTCTTCGTTTCAATATCTTTCAAAAAAAGAAGAAGAAAAAAAAAAGAAAAAAGAGAGAGACAAAGGAAGAAAATACATGTTCCTCTCTGAATATCAAGCATCGAGTAACCGCATTTAAGCGAGAAAGACGACGGGGTTTATTCGAAAAACAGGCCATTAAATGTCGGCAACAGAAGGAGAGACAAAGAGAGAAAGAGAGAGAGAGAGAGGGCGGCCATCCATAGGGAAAAATGTGAAAGCCACATTTTTCACCCATTGTCGCGCGAAACCGCCTTTTAGCCTTGCGTGCAACGATCGCGAGGATAAGTGTTATTCGGATTTCATTCCCGTTGCAACACTCTGCCCGACCCGGGCTTCTCAGGGTCGTCCACGAAGGATTATTATTTCTGTGCACAGCGTGCAATAGGTATTGTCAACGTTAAACTCTCAAGTACGTGAAACGTTCGATAGGAAGAGCATTGTCGCATTGTTGTAACTGTTTGTGCGGTGCCGATGGTTAGGGTAGTTTTTCAACCGTTTCGAAACGGACCTCCATTTACGACGGTTGTCGTTCAAGGATTGCGTTAATCCTTCGGCCTTTCCGTTTCTACTGTTTGCCGTTTGTCTTTCCCTTTACCTCCCTGGTCAGCAAAGACTGCACTTTGTGTTTAAATTTCAAAGTACAGTGAAACGTTTGAATCCTGAACTGATTGATCCTAAACTGATGGACAAAAATGGACACTCCGTGGAAGGTTAGCCTACGTGCGAAAATGTCGATTTGTCTGATCCTCAAGACTAGGAAGCAGCCTTAAATGAAAAAAGAAAAAGTTATGTTTGCAAAAACCGGTTTTACCAGGGAAAACTGCTGGACCTTGCGTTTAGAAGAACTGATTCGCAATTGCGTTCAATCATTCGTTCCTGTCGATCATTTTTCATAGAACTTTTCGCATTTGATTTTGTTTTTTCGTAAGTGTACTTCCTAAGCTGCACGTTCCATTTTCCCTTTCACCGTTTGCAAAGTTTATTAAAAAAAAAAGAAAAAAACCTGCATGTATCGATGCTTCGTTTCGCGTCAGTTAATCATTTAAGATCAATCGTGTCGAATTGCAATAACGCGACGACACGGGAAACGTCAATCATTTATTTGTCGATCATTTTTCCTCGCGATTCCGTAATCAAATTGCACCCTGGAAAAATAAACGAATGTCCGGAACTTGCTTTTAGCGCGACACTTCTTTGCGATCGTTTCGAGGGAGATTACACAGAGAGAGACGAATTAAATTACAAGCTGCAAAAAGTACTCGGCGCCAATGAACGTACTTTATGACACACCTAACTCGCATCATTTGTGATTGAGAGCATTACTCGCGGACGATTCGAAGGATACAAACTGCGTTTCCTGTACGCGTTCCGCTTAATTGCACATCGCAGGCTTCTATACACATTTGTCATCCGAGGGGGAAAAGTATAATCCGTAAAGGAGCTACTCGTTACGTTCGAATTAATAAAAGCTGCTCTAAATTATACCGGTTCCAGCGACTGTCGATTTGTTCGATCGTGCAAGCAACGAAAAGAAAGAAAAAAAATAAAAAAAAAAAATAAAAGAAACATTGAACTGATCGTGTTTTAAATAAGAATAAAGGGGAGAGTGCGTTTGTTTTCCATCGATGTTTCCACGTGTTGGAGAACTGGACGTGTTGCGTGTTTGTATCTGTACATACACGTCGTCTCTCCGGATTGTTGCGTCGTTGGAAATCGGTTTAAGCGGATTACACCGCGGATCCAAGCATTCGCGTTAATTTAACAACCGTCCAGGGACGAATCGCGAACCCTGCCGACCGCTAATGATTTATTTTTTTCATTTTTGCCAGCACTGGCAAATCGTCTTTGTATATATTCGGTTCAACTTGAAAGCTTTCCTCTTGCTCGTCATGTGTCTCACTGATGTCTGTTCTCAGCTGGAAATTTCGTTAGCGAACATTTAAAATGTTAAAAGTGAAAAATTTTTATTGGCGAGACTGAGTGGCTGATATAAGAGAGAAATTGTAAAATGAGAGAAACACAGTTTTCCAATTTTTGTGCCAGATATCGTTGAAACTAGGAAAATATCTTTTGGAAATAAAAGGCATGAAATAAATTAACGAAAGTAACAAAAAGAGAGTTTTGCATTTTAATCATAAAACTGTTTCCCTTCTACAATGTCTAGTATTTCGAACGAATTCTACTTTTTGTCCAACCAGAGAAAGTACTATGTATGAATTAAACATCAGACGCAATTCATCCATGAAGACTCGTTCGAAAGAAAGAAAGAAAGAAAGAAAAAAAAAGAAGAGAATAAAATCTCTGGAGTGTAAATTTCGTAATTGGACGGGTTTAATCGACGATCAGCCTCCGATCGGAAAAACGACCCGGGCCGTTCTTACAAACTAGCGATCGCAGCGAAACTTTGACTACTCTATCCTCGGTGTGTCGTTGAACTTTGGGCCAAGTCCAAAAACTTTTGGATCGCCGGCGTGCAAATAAATTGAATTTGCGCTCTATTGGCAATCTCTCTCGCGCCTGTAATCCGTTGTTAATGCGAACACGGCTCAGCCGTTTCCTGAATTCTTTCCCAGTTGTCTCACCCCGTAGAAATTTGATTTCCTCGAGATTAATATTTATAACTCGCAGTAAGCGTTACGAATTTTCGCTGCGTCGCAGTCACTGCGTTGTAGCAGTCTCGTAGAGCAAACTGGATTTACTATCAGCTTCGTTTTCAATCCGAAGATTGACGATAGAACTCGTACCGTTGTATGTTTTACATTTTCTTTCCTCGGTGAGATTCGATCTTGCGCGAATTTCGAATTGCTCCGCGGCTAGATAAAAACTCGAGGTAGTTTGTTAGTTCGTCGAGCGAGACCGCGGCAGCTCGAGGGGAAAAAGGAATGTTTCTCGATCTGGCGAACGAGGAAGCGCATCGGGGTCTATCGCTGCCCTCAATTAACGCGTTATCCACCTCAATATCGAGAAAGTTCGTTGACCCGGGAGTCGCAGCACGTTCAACGATATTCTGCCAGTCTTGTCTTTCATCGACCATTCCCATTTTTCGTAGTTGCCAATTTGACATCGGGAAACGAAGATCTCAATATTTATCTCACGGCTTTTTCTGAATCCACGAAATACGCGAAATGTCCAAATTAACATTTCTTGCGCTGGAATGACGTGTCACGCTCGTCGAGAATTTTTTGCCCCAAAATTGCAATTTTTTCTCAGTTTGTAAGTTATATTTAAGTGAAACAAAATAGGCAGAACAAATAATAAATTTGTTACTTCTCAATCATTTCTATCCATAGAAGTTATATATTTAAATTTCTATATTTAATTACATAGAAATTATATAATATTTAAATTTCTATGTTTAATTACATAGAAATTGTATATTTAAATTTCTATATTTAATTACATAGAAATTGTGTATTTAAATTTCTATATTTAACTACATAGAAATTATACAATATTTAAATTTCTATGTTTAATTATATAGAAATTATACAATATTTAAATTTCTATGTTTAATTATATAGAAATTATACAATATTTAAATTTCTATGTTTAATTACATAGAAGTTATATAACATCTAAATTTTTTTATTTAATTACATAGAAATTATATAATATTTAAATTTCTATATTTAATTATATAGAAATTATACAATATAATTTCTATCCATAGAAATTATCATACCGACGAGTTGAAAAGAGAAAGAAAACGACGAATTATTGTATACGGTTCGGTCACTCGTTATGGTCCGCAATCAGTTGCCTCGGCGCAGGTGGCTAAAGCACTCTCGGTGGTAATTTTTATTTACGCAAATAGAGTTCGCAAAGCTACAAAATTCGATAAAAATCTACGTACAGTTCACGACAAAATACAGTTCGCAAAATCTTCGTAACGTTTCGCCCTTGAGCGGGTCGCGAAGGGGAGTGCGCAAGATCGATTAGAATCGGTTCCCCATTTCAACGAGAAGAGTCACCCCCTAGTTGCGACGATACGGTTCCGAACAAAGAGCCTCGCCGATCTCGCATTCACGTGGCACACGTGCACGCGTGCGCTCGCATAAGCTAGTGGGCTCCCTTCTCGCGGCGAAGGGCATCGGCGTTGCTCGCGTAAAGGGAATAACTTACGTCGAGAGAACTCCAACCACGAGGGCCAATGCTCTCTCCCTCTTTTACCACCCTGAATCGCTAATAGAGACGAGATCCTCGCGGGATGGCGCCGCCCGTTCAATTTTTCCGATGGTCTTCTTGGGAGGCCGACTCGAGACATGTTTCAGAGATAGTCTCAATATGGATACGCGTTTTACTGTTTCGAGTGATCGTGCTTGATCAGGATGCTAAACGAGGAGGATAATGGACTTTCTCAGTGATCAAATGATGAACTGAGATCGGTAGTGGTGGTAAAGAGTTTTTTAGTTAGTTAGAAAATGATGTGTGTTATGTGGGAGGTTTTTCAGCACTAGAACCGAAACTAAGATATAAAATTGTTATTAAAAGCGTAAAGATACGAGGATCAGGGAAATATTATAGGATTTTATAATACGATACAGTACGTACAGTTGTGTAATACAATAAAAGACACAAGTATTTGCTTATACATTTTTACGAAAAATCATTCAATCTGAATTGGTTTGACTGTGTTAAGAATATGTTTTATAGTATATATAATATTTATTTATAATAGTATATAAACTATACTATTATAAATATAAATAATCTTCTAGCTGCCTTTCTATTCTAGAACGTACTAACTTTCCACTGAAATTTTTTAAAATCTTATTCGAAAAAAAATATAATGCTTTTTAGTAATACTACATACTTGAATAACTAATTGTACTTTTCACAAACGTACATCCGATTCTTCGCTCAAACATCAGATTTCTCTATTAAATCACGTTGAAATCTCGAATTAGCGTTTCCTCGCGGCTCAGAACGCAAAAGATTAGCGTTCGATCGTTAAGCAGCTCGCGAACTTTTGGTTTTATTCCACTCGATCGGTTGTTGAAAAAAA
>NW_025110101.1:25406-65080 GCF_011392965.1 Frieseomelitta varia | reverse complement strand
AAAAAAAAAAAAAAAAAAAAAAAAAAAAAAAAAAAAAAAAATGGAAGAAAAAGAAACGAAAAGTCTTGCCAACCGCTGAAGCGTAACGTTTTAATTGCACCGTTAGACTCGTTGGAGAGTGGCTCGACGAATCGAAAAAAATTTCTTTTGCCCCGTTTCCGGACGAACGAAAGGAAGGTTAAACGAAATTCCGCGCGGTCACCGCGAACAAGTGGATTCCTCCCTTCCCTCTTTTGCGCGTATGCAGAAAACTTGGCACGTCGATTCGCGTTCCGTTCGAACGGAAACGATTCAACCGATGCCAAAACGAGTCGTTCTCGCACTCGATGACGCGCGCTTATATCTCTCGATGCACGTGCACGTTTCCGATCCAGCGTTTCCGCGTGCCGTAGCGAAAAACGTGATTTATCCCTCGCGGTTTCACGGCTGTTGAAATCAGTTTTAATGCCACCTCGAGACTGTTGATTTCTGTCGTTTAACGTTCCAGGTTTGGTTCAGACGTCGAGGATTTTTTGTCAGTTTCAAGTACGTTTAAGTTAAAGCAAAATAGGCAACGCAAATAATAAATTTATTACTTCTCAATAATTTCTATCCAGCGATATCATATCGACGAGTTCAAAAAGAAAGAACGACGAATTATTGCATACAGTTTTGGTCACTCGTTATGGTCCGCCAATCAGTTGCCAGCGCAATGTGGTTATTCTCGCGAAATTCTTAATCGTTTGAGTGTGTGTGTTCATGTTTCAATTATTGCGCCATATATCGTCGTCAGTTATGTTGAAGCTTCCTCTTCCAATCATCTTTTTTTCAATTAAATCTAAACCACGTGATCTAAATAGGCACGTTTACTTTTCTCATCTGCTTTTGTTGCGTTGCTTTGGCATTTTCCAAGCAAGAATGCTAAAATGATTAAATCGGAGCGGGAATTCTTTTGGGACCTCTTGCGATTCAATTACTTTTGAAAAAAATTAGCCATCTGTTAATTTCGCTAACAAGCGTCAAGTAACATCCGAATCCATTTTAGAGTTCGATAGTTGCTAGTTTGAAGAGCTTGAAGTTGTGAAGTTGGTCGTACAGTGTCTGATGTACAATTTCTGTCTTGAGGGCAAGAGGTCTTGAGTTATTTGTGAACACGTCTGTAACTGGTGTATCGTTCGTGATACGTAGCTGGTACTGCTCGATGTAAAAGCAAGACGTGGGTCCATTCAGTCCTCCGACGATAGGAGATCTGAGGATCGTTGGTCACACACAAGCGACTCGACAAAGCGAAGTCAAACAGCTTGGCGACAGCTTCGTTTCGCGAGGAGAAGCGTTTAGAACGCGAATGCTCGTCCGTAGGTACGATCGACGATAACATCGTCCGTGTCATCGGACGTCTTGAACGTTTGAAGCTCGATACACCGAACCACAACCAAGCATTCGAGCAATCGGCAACGGAAAACTTTTACGAATGTGTGCAATACGCGTTGAAATTTCATTTAGCGTTTATCGAGAGCAGCAAAACATCATTGTTACACTAAATTATAACTTGTTATAATTCTTAAAGATATTAAAACTTCTTCTTTTACTATGGCCTAGGATGGGCCAAAAGTTTCTTCCCTATTATTTTTTTTTTAATGCACTTTATTAATTTTAAGTTAAATTAATTACTTTTGAATATTTTTGACCCATCTTATAGATTGCAAGTTTTTATACATTTTTAAGAAATTCAAAGACACAAAGTATGACAAGAACGTGCAGAAATATGGATCTATAATAAATTATAACAGATTAGAAATTCCATTCGTAAAATACAAAATTGTACAAAAATCCACCGACTACTACACGTTACTCACGTAACTATCGACGAAATTTCGAAACGTCCCATGCAACACACACGTGCAGTACATACCACAAAAGAACTGCTAAATAATTCATATAAGAATAATCCGAGTTAATAATTCAGTACATTCGCAAAGGAGTGTTAAGAATAATTTTTAAAAAAGTTCTCTCGCAAACTACTGCACATTTCGAAACAAACAGTCGATAATCGAAGATTTCCGAGCTGTCCCCGAGGATACTACAAAAATCGACGAGTACAAGTTTCGATAGCCGATTCAGCGACAAAAGGGAATGAGGCGAGTTAATAACGCGGGCTCGCGCGAGTGATAAAGACAAGGCGTGAAACGCGAAAAACGAGCACGTTAATGATTAAGCTCGACAGGGCAGCTAGGTGAAACTGGACTTTCAGAATGGTTAAACGCGCAATAGAGAAAGAGGTTGCTTATCGCAACGATCCCTCCCCTTCTTCGCCTGAGAGAGATAACGCCGACTGTCTTGAACCGCGTCCGCTTTTCCAGTCTCTCTTTTGTCTCTCCTCTCCTCCCGTGTCCCTTCTCTCTCTCTCTCTCCCTCTCTCTCAGCTTGTTTTCCCCGCTCTTCTTTAGCAATTAGCGCCCGATCCTTTTCTCCGGCTCGTTTCCCCGCTTATTTTCCACGGCGAATTCTTCTTTTCCCTCGGAAATCACTTTGTCCTCGGTCTGCTTTTATTTTCTAAATTGTCCCTCTCCTCCCTCCTCCCTGCTGTCGCGATCTCTTCTTAAATTGTCCCGTTGTCGCTTTTCTCTCGTCTCACGTTTTCGCTACGCATTTAGGATTATACGATCGTATGCAGATTCATGTTTTGTTTTTCTTTTCTTTTCTTTTTTTTTTTTTTTTTTTTTTTTTTAAGAATAATTAATGAGATTCGTTTCGTCTATTAAGCGATTTAATTTTGAATATTTTGTATATTATAAAAAATTTTTAATAATTTTAATTTTGTAATAATGTAGTAATTTTATATATTAATATTATTATAATATTCTATAATTAATTTTTTATATTAATATTATTATAATATTTCATAATTAATTTTTTATATTAATATTAATATTATTATAATATTTTATAATTAATTTTTTATAACATTATATAATATTTTCGCGTGCCATTTCTGTACGTCTAAGTTTCCCATAAATGCGTGAAATTCGAAGGACCTGCCGCGATTTTAATAAATTGAGAAGAATTAAAAATTCGATACTGTTTCGAACGATCAATATTATAAACGTTTACTCAGGACCAAGTCCTTTCGATGTCAATTGAAAAATAACTTTTAAATGAAATGAGGTGTGTAACAAAAAAACGTGTAAACTCTTAAATATCCTGAAATTCCTAATTTTTGTTATTTAATATTGTCATCATATGTGTTGTGCGTCGCACAAAGTTATATATATAGATGTGTTAGAGAGTCACTTACGGTTAGTTTCTTCGATGAATTTTAATAAATCGTGATTTGCTTTTTGCTTCAAACGTCATCCTTCTGACGTAATTTTCTAATTATGATAATTTGGGAAAATTAACTATTAATAACAGTTTTGTTTTTAATTGCGTTTAATTGTATTATTCGTCGGCCAGCAAAAACTGTAATTGAAGTATTGCGTATAGTTTTGCGTATAACTTGCAAAACTACCTTTTCTTTTCATTGTTTTAATTGCACATGTAAACTTGGTAACGTGTGTACGAAGGTGACAAAATCACTGTTATATATATACAATTTGCAGATCAGTTTCTTCTTACTGCAAAACAAGTCTCTTTATTTCCATCGCCTTTCAAACTCGTTCGTTTCAAGCTTAAAGATCGATTGATCGATTGATCTCTTCCAGCGCCGATCATTTTCCACACTCGCTCGAGTATTTTTATTTCAAATTACATAAGCTTATTTCTTCCCACTTTATCTTCCAAATACATATACGTCTACGTGCGTAATTAAGATCGAGCAGTCACGACACGTAGGTATTACATATTTGTCAGAATGCAGAATAAATGCACCTACTGCGAATTTGAATTAAATTATAGGAAAATACGAGGTAGTTTATTTTCTTCACGCAACTCGTCATTACTCAGATAGTAATAATTTCCTCGCAATCACTGATTCACGAAAGCATTTAAAACTGAAATGATATAGTTGCAATGGTAATATACATGCAGAAAATTAAAATATCCATTATCCTAGAAACACGTGGAGCGTATCGTATGAAAAAGTATAATATTCGTGTCAAAGAAATAGAAGTACAAGGTACAAGGAAAAGTCAATGATGCAATAAAGAATACTTGTATAAACTTCTATTAATATATTTTATTAAAAATCACTCGAGTATCTAAAAATGCACTGTATTTATACGTGCATAAAATTTCCATAGAAAATTAGAAATTGATCATTTTGATCGTTTTGGTAGTTCTAGTGTTAATGTATTTCCCAATCTGTGCAGTTCTCAATGCGTTGTTAAAATATTCACGTTGCGTTTCGTGTGATTATTAATTAGCGACATTATAATGAAATGCTCGAATGTACAGGTACATTTATGTACGGAGTTTCTGAAACGAGTGTACACACCCCCGGGGCAAAGAGACATGACGCCGTATATTTTCTTATGTTGTGTATTGTTACTAGATTATTACATCAGTATCCTTGGGCGCGGATTACACGTGGATGTACGTGTACTATGTTGACTGACTTATCTCCGAAATACGTAATTTCTCAGAAACACAAAAATGTAAATACTGCGCGGCACACGAGGCAGGCAGGATCGAACAATTCCGAATATTATCGCTCGTCAGTCGTACGGCAGCTATCGTAAGCCTAACGTCCGTGTGAAATACAGTGAATTAATGAACACTAGAACCACCAAAGTGGTCGAAATCACCAATTTCTAATTTCTTCGAGTAATTTCTCGGACTCGTAACGTTGCGTTTTTCAGAGATTCGAACAATTCTTGTAAAATATACGAATAAAAGTTCGCGTTCATTGTCGTATTATAAATCCATGCGTTCTAATATCTTTGACTCGATTTTTATACCTTGGTAGTACTCGGTGGTTCTAGTGTTAAATTTATCGGTGAAAAGAGGTTCAGTTTAGACTAACCTGATGATCTCCGTTGCCTATCATCACGATTTACGAAAGGAGCAACTTTCGAGTCGTCGATCCATAGGGAGTTGTGTTGACTACTATGGTAAGTTAGTCATTTTGACCATTTTGATAGTTCTAGTTTTTAACCCTTTGCACTCGACTGTCCCTTTTGGATTGTACTTGAACCTAGCTCGGAACTTCTTTTATAATTTGCTGATAATTGTAATGAATACATTTGGTGTTGCGATATGATGGGATGTATAATAGTATAATATCTGAACAGACGACCAGAGTGTAAGCTATAAATAATAAACGACGTAGGAAGGACAAAAGTATTTCAGAAAGAAGAAATTCCTCAAGATTAGAATAATTCATATAATTCGGAATATAATTCACATAAACTAGACTTCTCACTGCTTCTTACAAAAGTTTCAGGGAGGGATTTTTCCAGAAATTATTCTGTATGTGTTATACCTGTTCTAACTCGCAGTGCACACGTTGACGATTGCTTCAAATTTGAACAAATTTGTCACACGTTTGAAAGACAAACATAATCGACAAAATTTCGCTAAATACCACTCGAATGATTATTTCCAATGCTACGTCATTTTATTCGAAGTGATGATGCCTCGTATAAATAAATATGATACAAAGAAAATTTGTCGAGGGGAAAGGATTAAATTGACTTGGCGCATCGTTGCAACTCAATCTCATCCAAGATCAAGGGATCCACTTTCCCTTCGTTTCTTCCATTTCTCAGCTGAAAATCCCCTGGTTTGCCGTCCAGGGGATTTTCATTCCTCCCGGTGGCCACTTTTCTCCTCGATTGTCGTCCTCTGCTCTCCTCTGCTCGCTCGGTCTCGTTCGCTGGCCCCGCTGTTGGCCGTTTATGACATGCATGTGCACACACGCGCGTGCACGCCGAGTGCAAGGTCCTAGCATTGACTCCGGACACACGCCGGTTCGAGTAAATTGCACAAGCGGCGCTCTCTCGTTCGTCGGCCGCGGATCCGCTCTCGTTTCGATGCGTGCCCACGCGCCAGCCCGTGTTCCGTGGACGATTAATCGCGCATCGGAACTCATCGACATGTAACATCGGCACGGAATTTCGACCGAGCCGTGAATTATCGCGTTGGCCACTGCGATATTTCGAACGTTGTTTGCTGTTGGATGCCTCCTCCTTCTTTCTCGATGCTTGAGAATTTCTTCTCTGGTTGTTGAAATTCTCTTAACCTCTTGCCAAGTTGCAACCCATTAATCAAATTGCAACATTCTCTCAGTTTTAAGTAAGCCATGAAACAAATGATAAGTGTATTACTTCTTAATCATTTCTATCCACTGATATCGTACCGACGAGTTCGAAAGAGAAAAAAAGCGACACGAGTTATTGTGTACGGTCACTCGTTACGGTCCGCAATTGCCAGCGCAAGTGATTAACCTCTTGCGCTGCAACGACGTGCCACGCACGTCGAGAATCTCTTTCCCCAAATTGCAACATTCTCTCAGTTTTGAGTATATTCAAACGTAACTCCATGAAACAAATGATAAGTGTATTGCTTCTTAATCATTTCTATCCAGTGATATCGTACCGACGAGTTCGAAAGAGAAAGAAAGCGACACGAGTTATTGTGTACGGTCACTCGTTACAGTCCGCAATTGCCAGCGCAAGTGATTAACCTCTTGCGCTGCAACGACGTGCCACGCACGTCGAGAATCTTTTTCCCCAAATTGCAACATTCTCTCAGTTTTGAGTATATTCAAACGTAACCCCATGAAACAAATGATAAGTGTATTGCTTCTTAATCATTTCTATCCAGTGATATCGTACCGACGAGTTCGAAAGAGAAAGAAAGCGACGAGTTATTGCATATGGTTCGGTCACTCGTTACGGTCCGCGATCAATTGCCAGCGCAAATGGTTAACCCGCGTTTTCCTCCCTCTTTTCAAGAAGGAAAGGAGTAATATACGCTCGGTCACCGTCGCTTTTTCTTTTTGCCTGAATCAACCGACACAGTGGAGATTTTCAATCGAAACGAGGAAACGCGAGTTCCCGGGAGATAATTTAAAAGGCACGGGCGGTCGATTTCCCAGGATTGACTCGCTGGCTCAGGAATCATTTGCACGATCGTCGTGTACCGAGGAGGATCGGAACGAAATGATTCATTTCAGTGTTTATCGGCTGAAACGACACGGCCGGGCGTTCGCGTATCGCGGCATTGAATGTCGAAGTATCGCCGATCGAGTTTTAATGCGATCTCGCGAAAGATGCGACTCTCAAGTGTCGCGCTTTTTATTAATTAACCTGTGGATCTCTCCGAGTGCGTCCGTATGCCTTTCCACCGGATTAGACTCTCGATACGACTGCGATCCTCTGACTTTGCAAGCCAAACTTCTTCTTTCTCGTCGACCGACGACTCGATTGAACGTTCGATGATTGTTTAGTTTAACTATGTTCGTTATTAATCGTTTGTTTATTAATACATTACGACTGTACGTAATCGTAAATTTCTATCAATCGCATCGATTTTAAGTATAGAAACGACTATACAAGAGAAATTGCAACGGATCATTAATCACAATTACTCGATCGTAATCGAAATTGTAAATTCACGTTAGTAAATCAATCTTTGTTTTTCAAAATCCAATCATACACGATTCGTCGTAATCTTCTATTAAGATCTTTCTCGAAACGACGCGTCTCCAACACGCACCGACCTGATACTTACATAGTAATCGCATGTAGAGTGGCACTTCGTAGATCAATATAAACGTTTGCAGAGTCAAAGTAGTGCTTTTCTTTCTTTCTTTTCTTTTTTTTTTTTTCCTTCCTTGTGAGAAGTTTCTTTATATTTCCTCGGGAACGAGATTGAATCGCTGTTTACCAGTAATTTCTGTAATTGATCGTTCGTTTATTACGCAGCGAGGACGGCGATTAAGCGCAACTAAGTAGGTCCCGAATAATTTATAATCGATAATAGCAACCTGTTCGCGAACCTGTTTCTCTCGGCGTGCGTTATACTCGACGCATGTTGTGTGTCGGCACGGTGTAAACCGGCGAACGTTTAACGACCGATTATATTTTAATTACGCCGGACTTTTACATTCTGTCGTGTTTAATAACGAGCTGGAAAATCCAGTTGATATTGAATCGATAACGAGCGACAAAGAGGAGGTTCCTCAGCCGAAAATAGCCCCGCGGGACTCTTTTGAGAGTTGAACGTGACGATTTCTGTCGATTCCCGACAGAACGGAAACAGAAGCTTTTCGAGAACGCTATATCGAAGCGATTTCACGGAAGAAATAATTGGTTTTCTGTTGGATGCTTTCGCGATTATTCGAGCGCTGAACTTTCTCGGTCAATTGATGGATCTCGTGGACAAGTTTTTCTCTTCTTTCATTCAATAGTTATCAACATTCCCCGTGTTTCTATTCTCCGTTACTGGATTCCTCGGAGCTTTTTTCAGCTTTTTTAATAAAAGAAAAATTACATATATTAAATTAAATTATACATATTAAATATATTAAATTTCTCAAAATAATAGAATCAAATAAATAAACAACTATTATTAAAGAAATTGTACGACTTAATTCAACCATTTAAAATAAATTTAAAATCATAATTTATTCCAATTAATAATCGGTGCTGCATCAGCGCACAATTCCTACCTATTGTGTCACGAGACTCGCTCGTTCAGGGTTCTCGAGAAACTCCAAGTCGAGAAATTCGTCGGGCGATAGTTCTCGGGAATGGTTTTCGGGAGAGCCGTGGTACCTTTTTCGAGAGGAGATCCGGACGCGAGACTGGTCCAGCGACGAGAGGGGAGAGATCGCCGATGAGAGACGGCTACCGAGACCGAGTGAGGACGTGCACTCTCGCAGGCAGCTGCACCATCACCTGCCTGGCAGCTGGTTCACCCGGCCAGACTCTTTGCCCGCGGCCTCTGCCTTTGCTCTACCGAGCGAATTTCGACCAGACGTTCGCAACCTTCGCTGTGAAAAACCGCCAGCAACCGCGACGATCGAAACTCTCGATCGAGAGCGATCGATCTTCCCTCTTGAAAGAAGTACATTTGAAATACACTTTCACGGGTCGAACGAATGCTCAAAGTATTCTCATTAATGTTATTTTGACGTGGCTTTTTCTCTTTTCTTTTCTTTCCTAAGCGTTACCTAATATTTTAATATTCATCACGTCGGAACGCACGCTGAGTCACGTGCACTGTCACGCCGCGTCTGTCACCTGAGGCTGAACACTAGGTTAAAATTGTGCTTGATAAATACTGCTCTAATATTCTGCGATCGTACCACGATTTTGGAAACTGGGATCCTGTATATATATAATATTTATTATATATTTATTTTATTATATTTTTTATATATTATACATTTTATTATTTTTTTGTTATATATTTATTATATATTTATTATACATTTATTTTATTATATTTTATTATACATTTATATTATTTTTTATATATATTATATAGTTACATATTTATATTTATATATATTATATATTTATATTATTATTTATATATAAATAATATATATATATATATATATTATTTATATATAAATAATATATATATATATATATATATATATATATAATGATGGACAGAAAAAGATTTAAAATCTGTATTCGTTTATATGACGTATAAGAATTAGTAACCTTCGTATTAAATACATTTTTCTATTTATTTATGCGCACTTTACAAAATCACGCTATCATTTGCACCTTTTCAAATCTTTTCTTCGCTCGTCGCTCGTACGCAATCGGATTAACTTTCGTCGAAAGATCGACTTTCGCAGTTGCAAGGCTCTCGGAATCGTCAGATAAACGGGATCCAATTCCTCGCGCTCAATCTCTATCCGGGGATTCAAGAAATTAATTCGAGGAAAATCTCCTATTGTCCGGTGGGATCTCGCGCTCCACCCGGAGCCTGTCTGATCGATCGATTCTACCTGGAAAACGATAAAAAATGCGTGTCTTCTCGTATCGAGAGGCTGAAACTCGGCCGGATAACTTCGACCTCGGCGTTTCTGCGGGATATTGCCGATTTTCGTTCGATTTCAAACAGCAAACAGACGTAATCCGCAAATGAAAATCGTTGGTCGCTTCGTCACTTCGTCGCGTACAGATTGCCTTAATTTTAGACAGTAGATTTAGAACCACGTGCGACGAAAATCAATAAATCATCGTCAAAGCGTATTGCGCCTCGTTGCGACATTTCTATTTATAGATTTCGATAGTTCTTCTCGGGCACGTCCATAAACGCTGGTTCACATTTTTCGCGAACGTGATTTAGAAAGTGGGACGTAGAAAGAACGTTTCTGAAACGGTAGTTGAAGAATTTCGAGCAGTCGCTCGCCGGTTACTTGGCGCAGCGTAGATAAGATAAATTACGATCGATGCTTTCCTATTCTGTATTGCAGAGTCTGCTGCAATGTGCTTGCACGCGTGTGCACGTTTTCCTTGCAACTTTGTGCTAGGCTCGATAGAAGGGAAACGCAGCGGAGAGAAATATCCCGTTTATTAACGCTTATTATATATGACCAAGATGATTCTCCATATTGTACACTGATATTGCAATGAATATCTTGCAATTTCTATGCGTATGCATTCTCAGATTGCTTTTTAAATGCTAATACGACAAGCAACAGTCGTTTGTCGTCACGGTGTCCTCGTTGCAATGAAATTTCAAAATGTTTTACGTAACACGAACACTTTCGCGAGCTATCAACCGCGATCGACAATATTTTGAAGTTTCGTTGTATTCGAAATAACGAAGCTGCGAATTATCCCAGTTAATCGTTTCAACGAGGGTGGAAGTTGAAAAATTAACAAAGAACGGAATAGATCGGTCCACGGTGTTGACCAAGGAAAAGTTTCACGAGAATGATACGATTGAGAGACCGACGATGTGAGCGAGGTCGATCGATGACGCGATATTGATTGAAAATTTAAATAAAAAAAAAAAAAAAGGAAAAAAAGAGAGAGAAACTGAAAGAAACACCCTGTATACCAGGTTGGAATATGTGCCACGGACGTATAATCTTTTAATTTACGAGAAAGTCTGCCAGATGGACAGGTGATACCGCAGCTGCTGTTGCTGTGGCCAAGCACGCGACGACTCCTTATCGTTTCACATGGTGCCATTCCGAAACTCGCGCCGTCATCTTTTTACCCTTTTCTCCTCCTCCCTTCGCCGCCTTCTTCCCTTACCTCTTTTATTTTTCTCTCTTTCGTCTTCGTTTCTCCCTTGTTTCTCGTCGAATCGGCGTGACAGGGACACGACACGAAGGAAGAAGGTGGCGGAGCCTCGTCAAGTGCGTAGAAAAGCAACAGCCAGAGCCAACACTTTTGCATACGTGTACACACACAATCTGGAAACTTGTCACGCTCCAGATACGCGCGCGCCTTCATCCTACTAAACTGGATATTCCGACTGGATGAAAGCAATATCGTGGCATACGGCTCCTCGGCCCGAAACTGGAAACTGCGGCTCGATCCGAGTCCGAAGTCCGGCTCGAAGTTTGTTCACGAAACGGTCACGCTCGCTTGTCTCGTGTGAAACAAATTTGAACGAGGAGTCCACGAGGAGTTGCGAAGGTCTGGTTTTGGGAGAGGTTAGTGGCAAAACGTTGGCGTAGTCTTTTGCGCGCGGGGAAACGAGTTTCGTGAATTGGAGAGTTGGATTTTTTTTTTTTTTTTTTTAACGCACGTGTATACGTTTTTATCAACTAACGCTATGAAACTCGTGTCGGAGAAATTTTATTTAAGGGGAAATATTCGAGTTGGTTGTCTAAAAGTTGCGATTTTTTAATTGGAGGTGGAAGGGTGATTTGATGGAAACTAATGGAAAATGGATTACACAAGCTGGATCTTTTATGGTTGAATATTCTCGACTCGCAAGAAAAGTGAAGAAAGAAGTTTCTTTACACATTCGTTGGTCAAGTATTTTCAAAAGAGCCTCGGCAGAAGGGTCATTTTTTCCTCGCGTAAAAATAACGTGTTGAGAGTCTAAAAATTACATCTCGTCTCCTCACTTGAAGACTTCCAATCATAAATAGAAACTTCTGTTCGAACTTCAACCTTTCCCTCGCGAAGAAATCTATACTTTTAATCGAAGGGCCATTTTTTTTTTTTTTCCCCTCGCGTGAAAGGAAGATCGTTGAAGATCGTCTCCTCCGCCGTTTCGAGTCGTAAATGGAAACGTTTTTCAACGCTGTGAGCCTTCCCCTCGAGCAGAGGTCGATGTTTTGAAACGACCGCGCTTTCAAATCGGAGCGATCGTTTCATTTCTTTTCCACGCGTGAAAACGGATCGAATGGCCCCGATGGCAGCGCGGCGAGAGTTTCCTGCGCGCAGCCTGGAAATTATATTTTATCGTCACCCCGCGCGGTCGGAGTTGAACCACCTACATGACAGGAAGTCGGCGGAGCATGTGTTGCGGGTATTTCCGGTGCGACGTCTCCCCTGCGTGCGTCTCACCCCTCGTGACTTTTCACTCGCCGTGTTTGCACGCTCGCGGTTGCAGCTGCTCCGGAGAAAAATGTTGCCCCGCGTCTATACTTCTCTTTCTCTCTCTCTGTGTGTGTGAATGATCGTCCCTGCACGCGTGAAAATAAACTTCTGACGAACGACAGGAATTGGAAGATTGTTCGCGAGATCTTTTTCACTCTCAGAATTTCTTTCCCTTTCTTTCCTTTTTTAATTTAATTCAAAGCTTTAATTTCAAGGTTTTCTTTCGGCGGCGGGATATCGTTTTGTTCGATAGAAGTTCCCTCTCTTTTGTGAGAGAAGTTATCTTTCGGCGAAGAATTTCTCAACAATCCACTTTGAAACTTGAATTCATCGAGAATGTTGAGCGTGGAAAGTGTTTATTTAGAAAAAGATGGCCGATCTTCCTTGAAGATTTCGGTCCGCGGGAAGAATTTCTTTCCTCCTTTTGTCCTTTTGTACGCGCTGCCACTTGGAAGACAAATTTTTGAAGAATAATTTCAAATAGAATCGGACAATCTTAGAAAAGTAACGCAGATAACAGGGAGAAAGAATTTTTCATTAACTTCGGGAACTATTGTTAGTCAAACAACGTAATAGTTTGCAGCAAATGTGCCGAGTTTCGCCAACGAAATTTATCAACTAATTGTGAGTAAACCGTCCCCTTCCTGCAACGTGAGTGAAAAACCAGAGCAGAAAGAAAAAAATACAACAAAATGCGCAACAGAGTCGAAATGAAAATTAAAAGAGAGAGAGAGAGAAAGAGAGACAGGAAAAAGGAAAAATTGGGTGTAATAATTTAACTGGCAAATATTTGAAGAATCATTGGCATTAGGTATCGCGTGGCGCGCGGTTATCGATGTAAAAGATAAATATTGCTCTTTGCACTTTTTCATTCCGGCCAGCGAGCTGCAACGAAAACTGCCCGGTTTATACACGGAAATACAATTTCGACAAATTCCTCTCTGCTGTGTAGCCACTTACACGCGTGCGGGTGTGTGTGCGTGCGCGCACGGTACATTCCGCATCGGTGGAAAAACTGAAAAACTGAAAAACTGAAAAATTGTCGCGTGCCTGTGCGACCGCCTCTATTAAATCAGCGATTTAACCGTGTTCGATGAGAGGAGGGGGAGAGGGGAAGGCGAAATTGGTGAAATTGCGTTTTTCCCCGATCATGAGAGATTAAAACGACGCGCGCGTCGGCACTCGTCGCGTTTTTTCGTTCATAGATTCGATTGAAAAAAAAAAAAAAAGGGGGGGCGAATCGTGATTTCGAGTTGATCGTTTTTGACGCTGCTCGCCGCTCGATGCTTGTCCTCAAAGAAGAATGAATGTTGGAGGTGTACGCAGTGTATGATTCACGGTAGAATTATTTCCATCGAAATTACGATCGAAGTTTGATGAACTTGGAGGGAGTTTCAATTGAAAGAGTTTCTGTTTGTGTGGAAAGAAAGGAGCAGTGTCTCACAAAATACGATAAAAGCGAGACAATGAAAAGATTTTTTTAAAAAAGGAAATCTTCTTGATAGAACTCGATTAAATAAAAAAATTCGAGCAGTTCCAGAATTACTCTGAATTATTCTGGTTTTTCAATAGGTCGGGAGTTAATCTAGTAGAGGAGACGAGAAATTAAGTTCAGCTAGTGTTACACGGCACTGCAGTTCGTTTCTTTAAACTTTCCACAAATCCTGAGAAACAAAAGTTAGTGGTTATTTATACATTGTACATTTTATACATTCTGCGCATTTCTGTTTCCTTAACTTTTTCCTCTGGAATGACGTGCCACGCACGTCGGGGATCTTTTGTCCCAAAATTGCCATATTTCTTCAGTTTTGAGTATATTTAAATATAACACAGGCAAAACAGATAATAAATTTATTACTTCTTAATCATTTCTATCCGGTGATATCTTACCGACGAGTTCAAAAAGATCAAGAAAGCGACGAATTGTTGTGTACGGTTTGGTCACTCGTTATGGTCCGCCAGTCAGTTGCCAGCGCAAGTGGTTAAACTTCCCAAGCGAATAAAAGTAGTAGTAATAGTAGTAGTATATTTTTATTTCAGCCTTGAAATTGACTTTGGTTTTTATATTGCACATTCGCATTGCATTTATCCTTGCTTTTACATATTATAATATTTACGTATTATTTTGTATCCTATTTTGCTTTATCCTATACTTATATTTATCTTAACTATTCTTTTGTCTACTTCATGTCTTAACCTAATTCTTTCATTTTGTTTCGTGTTTATTTGTCTGTTCTCTTCTTTTTAGACCTGCCTTATCTCTTGTTTCTCTTCTCCTTGTCTCTCTTTATCTTTCTTTCTCCTTTCTATTCGCTTCTTTCTTTCCTACCTTCTTCACTCAGTATCTCTTCCAGACTTGCATATGTTGTCTCCATCTTTCTACAGTCTCTCCAATGCTCTAATGTTCGTAAAAAAAGTAAAAATACCCGATCTACTCGTTCGCTCATTCACCGCGACAGCGATTATAAAATTCGAAAGATATTTCCCACGCAGTCTACGCGAAAATGTTCGACGATGAACCGTATATAGCGTAAAGCCACTGGTACCTTGCTCAGGAGGACCAGCTCCAGTCGGTTTATCTCGACAAAGAGAGAGAGAGAGAGAAAGGGGGGAGGGGACGTTGAATTCGGAGGTTTGCTCGAAAGGGGTTGAAATCGGCTTTAGAGACGGTGCGTGTAGTGTTTGCACGTGTTACCGACTGCATCCCTCTGCACACACTGCTCCACCCCTATCTAGAACCGGGAGAGACAGGGAGAGTCAAGAGTCGTAGTACGTGAGAGAGAGAGAGCGAAAGAGAAAGTGAAGTATAGAGAGATGGAGAGGCGAAATAGCGAGTGGTTCGACGTGTTTCTCGTTTGAATAAATTTCCGCGGTCACGCTCGATATCCGTCGATCGAAAGTCGAAGTTTGCGCCGCGGGGTTGGTCGAATATCGAAAAAAAAAAAAAAAGAACCTCCAGCGCCTTGGAAAATACGTTTCTGTCGTTCTCTCTGTGTTCGTGTTTTTTTTCTTTTCTTCTTCTCTTTTCGTGACAGGATATACGTTTCGGAGGAAGTAGGATCGAGAGGGAATTTTATGGCAAGCTTCCGGTTTTTTTTTTAACGCGATTAGAAGCGATTAGGGGAGTTTTTGATGCGTGGGCGTGAGTGAGAATCGACGTTTCGGTGGAAAATGAGCTCGGTGAAACACGTTTTACACGTGCGATAAGATTGCGTATGTGTGTTGTACACGCGTGCAATTTATACATTTATTATGTTCATTTATTGATTAATTAGATTGAAACTCGCCGATGTCACTTTTCTATTTCTTCAATTACGTTCCGTTTGGTCGCTGCTAGTAGCATCGTCGAGCAACACTTTTAATCATTATAATAACTCTAAGGATGATTTTACAACAGATTCGCGGACAGCACGCTGTTATCAATTCATCGCAAGTTCTGACAATTAATTTTGCGGAATTAACTTCGTTTACGTAATTAAATGCGCGGAATGCTGAATATTTCGAGCGTTCGTAATTTAATGGCCAGCGACGACGTATCGAAACGATATACGAATCGATAAGTGTTATTCGATTACCAAGTCGGTTCGAGTTGAAATTTTCGAATTTTACTCAACAGGAGGAGAGGGAAAAAGAGTTTGTTCGAGAACTTTAGCTCTTTCCATTTCCCCGCGGTTCTGCAGCTAGTGAATTTTCGGCGATTTTCTCTGGGGACGTCCCGGTTTGCTGGTAGATCGGCTAGATAAGTGGTGATTTAAGAAGGATGCAAATTTCGGGGGCAAGGTGCCTGACCTGACCTGTGCCAGAGAGCTTGAAATAGAAATCGCCGTTGGAAAAATCGCGTCAAGGGCATCGTGATAGCCGAGAGAGAGAGAGAGAGAGAGAGAGAGAGAGAGAGAGAGAGAGACTCCGTGGCAAGCTGGGAAATAATGGTCCAATTACGCGCGAAGATATCATCGGTTGATCTCTTCAGCCGGAAACTTCGTCATTGAACTTCGACTGCGAAAGTTTGAAGAAAATATCGTCGTTCGGTGGCGGCGACGTGCTCTCAGTCGTGAAATAAGCTTCGAAGTGTCTTTTTCTTTTTTTTTTTTTTATCAAGTATAAACTGCTCGATATAATTTTTATCTACCAAGAAATTCGAAGTTTCTTTAGTTCTAATTCTCCTAGTTGGGATCGTCGCTATTTTATTCGTTCGTTTCGTTCTTTGTAAATCGTAGAAATTGTAAATCATTAGATGCACGAAGAACTTGAAGAAGTTCGAGAAGTGTTGAAGTCTACGATATTAAAAAATTGACGATTCGTTCAAACCGATCGACTGACAATAAGTTTGTCCGCTCTGTCGTGAAACTAAGAAAACGGTTCGCGTTGTCATTTAATGGAAGACACGAGGGGAATAATTGAATAATTTACATACATATCAGGTTGAATGTATGTAAAAGTCAGTCGGTCAACATTGGCTCGTTATTGTTATTATTACTCGTTGCAACTCCATTAATTTTAATAAAAAAAAAAAAAAAAAATACATATCGTATTACGCTTTGACACAATGATCCAATGAAAAGTCTGATAGACTGACATTGATTTTCCTCCATCCAACAACGCAGCGACGTCCTCCAAACTCGTGTCACGTGGCAGATATATTTTTCCAACGAACGAACTTGCTCGAACATTTGTTTCGACAGAAACACTTGCTCTCTCTTCTTCTTCCACTATCGTCGCGTCGATTCGAAATTGAAATCTCTGCAACTCCGTCGTTTCCCAATCGAACCGTTGGACAGAAGGCCGGTTAGGCGTTTCGCCTAGCCTTCTAACGCCTAGCTCTTGGCGTTCGACAGCCGATTGACTGTTACCCGGCGACCTACCTGCCGGCGCGCAACCTTGACGTATTTCAATGGACAAGCCGGCCGCTGTGTAACCAGTTTCTGCGATAATGCTCTCCACGGACTCCATAATCTCGGCCGTAAAAGGAACAAAGCAATGGTGTCAAGTCTGTCGGCGACAGATCGTGCACATACACACACGCTCGTGCCTCGCGCGATTCTCGTCCCGCTCTCTCGTCTCTCGGCAGGTGCTCCGCTGATCGCCGGAGCGATGCTGGAGCGTTTGCGTTTCGCGTTCGCGGCGGTTCACCGGCTCCTTTTCACATCCGGTGTGTTTGTGTGTGTGTTTTGTTTCACAGTGTGGTTCACCCGCGTTGCGTGTGACCGCAGGTGCAACTGCACGACCTGGTGCAAGCCGCCACTTCGCGCAGATGCGCCCGCGTTCCACCGGCCCCTCGTCGATGGCAATTTTCTCCCCTGAAATCGGTTTCTTGCTCCTCGGCCCACCCCTCCCTTCCCTTCTTCTTCTTCTTCTTCTTCTTCTTCTTTCTTTCGCGCTCCTCGCCTCGGTTCGTTTGGTTCCGAGATTTGATTCCGATGAACGCTCGGAAACGGTTGGGTTAGCATTGTCGCGGAGATCTCTGTGCGTTTGTACAGGGAATTTGAAAGTAGAGATGAAGAGAGAGAGAGAGAGAGAGAGAGAGAGAGAGAATGTATGTCGAATATAGAGAATAATAGTATAGAGAATAATGTTGATCGTTTTTTGGTACAAAATTTTATTTTATCTAAGAGTTAATCACTCGCGCTGGCAATCGATTGCGGACCGTAACGAGTGACCGAATTGTATACAATAATTCGTCGCTTTCTTTTCGAACTCGTCGGTATGACAGAAATTATTGAGAACTTATTACTTAAATATACTTTAGTTATTACTAAAGTTATTACTTAAATATAGAAGTTATTACTTAATATACTTTACTTAAATAGAGAAGTTATTACTTAAATATACTTTAGTTATTACTAAAGTTTTCACTTAAATATACTAACTAAATTATACTAAATATACTAACTAAACTGAGAAAATATTGCAATTTTGGGACAAAAAAATTCTCGACGTGCGTGGCATGTCATTCCAGCGCAAGAGGTTAATCTATAATATAATCTCCATCATTATTGACAAACTTTCTGTTCCCTTTTTGCAAAATGGGAATGTCTAAATTTAATTTTCTCTAAATTGAACATTCTCTTGTTCATCGATAATCACATTGTTTTACAAAATTCTACAAAATTGTAATATTCCGGAAGATCTCGAAAGACCCGAGCCTAGGAAAGAGGCGAAGAGTCCTCCAAATATAAATCATCGATCGGCCGTGACGAATCAATTCGTAGAAAAATGTTATTTTATTGCTCATCCTCAATATCTAGGTCACATAAAAAAATCAGCCAAACCATACCAAATCATACCAAACCAAAAAAAAAAAAAAAAAAAAAAAAAAAAAAAAAAAAAAAAAAAAAAAAAAGAAAACGTTTCATCCTTCTCGACGTCAAATAAATTCTCTGTAGTTGATAATTGTAGTCGGAACTTGCGGAAAGGCAGCATAGGAATATCGACTTTCTTAAACTAGGGGCGCGTCGTTCTAATTCTTGCCAGAGTGAGAGGAACCCCGGGGCAATTTGCGCGGCTCAGTTGAATATTTATTTCAAGTGGGATTTGAAGGAAAGTTTGGCACGGCGGTGGTAGTTAGCGGTGCACGCGGCCCCGTGAATGTTGAGCAATCTCTCCGGAGAGCGCGGCCGTGCTCGCGAAAGTAATTAAAATCGCATAGGACACCGGGTTTCGCTTCTCGTGGCAAACAACGTAAACGGGGAGTCGACAACCACGGAGGGAATCCTTCGACTTCCAAACGTCTCTTCGACGAACCTCTCGTTGAATTTTCGAAGCCTTTTCTTCCGTCGTCCGTGAAAGTGAATCTCTCCGATCGTGACTTGTACTTGTCACATTTTTACACGCGTTCGTTCGAGTTTTGAATTCGCGTGGAATGTGATTTTCGATCGAATAAAATGTGAAACGTAAAAGAAATATTCTGCTAATTTTATTAATCGTGATTTTCTTCTCGATTTTCGGTGAACGTTAGTTATTGCAACACGTTGCATCGTGCAAGGTGTGAAGCGTTGTTGAAAGCATTATAGTATAATTTGTGCTTGTTGGTGCTTGTTCGGTTCGGAAGGGTTAACATTGAAAATTTAAATTTCATGTTCCATACGATTTGCTACAATTTGCTTTTTTCTTTCAAATATCAAACTCACGATAAACTCGATAGTGTAACTCAAAGGGTTAACACTGTAACGAGATCTAACCATAGTGATTATACTATTAAAATTCGAAATAAATATTGTAGGAAAATTGCAAGACGATGTATAAAACAAGCATATATAATTTATATATTTCGCAAATGTGACAAAAATATACAAACAGTATTAATAATCTAGAGCAAGAATGCAAGTAATTAATACTGTAATCACTTAAATTGTATAAATTCTTTTTGCAACTTTGTGTCTTAATTTTATCAAATATATATTTTTTGATAATATTCAAGCAGATATATCTATTCATCGTGCTTCTTTCTTGCTTGATAAGTTCAAATTTCAATTCAATTCAATAAATTCAGCCAGTTTCAATATTTTCCACTTCGTATTTGTTTCAAACTGAATACTTATTATTGTAAAATTACGAATAAGTTATACTATTATTATTGCATTAGCATAACTTGTATAGATACATGTAATGTGTTTATATACAGTTATTACAAAGTTACCCGTATGTTATACATTTTTCAACTCATTTGCATTTTTGTTGACCCACTGCCAAATATTGAATTGAATCGTTCGTTCGATTCCGGGATTTCCGCATTATACGTCGGCGTGACTGCGTCAATAAATTTTGTTTTCGAGACTTTTCGAGTCTCAAAGAGCTTCCTCGCTACGTATGTACGTCTGACTCGCCGTGGCGTCGTAATAAAGTCAAATAGCTTTCGGTCCGGCACTTGCGCGATCACCGAGGTTATTTGCGGACAGTGAGAGTACAACAGAGCGAAGTGGCCCTGGGCTAGAACGTTACTACCAACTCTGAACATTTCCCAGTGTACACAGGGTGCAGCGTGATTCATTCGATCGCTTCACCCGTCTAAAACGAACGAAGTTCTACGAATTTGCCGAAACATCGAGTATCGTGTCGTCGATCGTGGATTAAAATTAAAATTTCCTGGAGAAACTGGAAAACTGCGGCACGTATCTGTATTTTACGATATTCACAAAAATCGGAAGTTCTTTCTAATCGAAAAGTTTCACATGCCAACTCGTTGAACAATTTTACTTTTAGCAAAACGTCTGGACACCTTCGACTTTGCTAAAAGAAACAAGGGGGTGAGATATTTCGTTACAGAGAATCAACAGTCTCCTCGTTGATTCATTGAGAGAATTGAGATTCCAGTACGTCACATTCTCGTCGATTCATTGACAGGATTACAATCGTATTCTCGTATGTACATGCATGCGTATAGTCACCCAGAAGGATCCCACAAGAAGTGGAAGAGAGCATTCCCGTAAAATAGGTTTCATTCACCCTCTGGCTGGGTTTAAAAAAAGAAAAAGGAAAAAGACAAGGAAAAGATCGCTCGAACCGTGAAGCGTGCAGGGACAGGGATATTTTTTTTCCAAGAATCCTCCGGTTTCCACAATGATTTCCACCGTGGCTGGTGTACACGCGGAGCGACGGTGCACGAAGCAGAAGAAAAGCGAGGAGAGCCGCATTGGCAGAGCAATACCGTGACGGCCACTGGCCTTCTTCGTCGTTTCTTTATTCCTCCTCGACGACTCGCTTCGTCTTCTCGATCCCTTTTGCAGCCCGCGCCCCCCTCCCCCCCCTCTCTCTGCCACCACATTCTCTCTCAACATGTTAAACTGAAAAACTTCAGTATCGTATGATTTAAAACTGCATCTGGTGCGTTTTCTCATGTCTTGGAATTCTTTAGGAACGCATCAGAGCTCGGCGGTTTGCATTTTCGTTTCACTTTCCTTCTTTATTCCAAAATCGTAATGTTTCCTCAGTTTTGAGTATGTTCAAGTATAATCCAGGCAAAACAAATAACAAATAAATTTGCCGCTTCTCGATAATTTCTATCCAGTGATACCACACACTTGACGAGTTCAAAAGGAAAGCGACGAATTATTGTATACGGTTTGGTCGCTCGTTACGGTCCGCAACCAGCGCAAGTGGTCAACCGTTCAGAACAGAAATAGTATAGAATAGAATAGAACGCGAGTTTTGATTAAAATGCAGCATTTTAAACGTTCTAAACTATGTGCTTGTGAGTAATGTTCAAACGATAAGCTTCGAACGTAAAATTCGGCTCGATTTATCCGTATGAAACTTGGTCCAACTCGTTGCTGCCGGTGATCGACGAGCTAATGACTCAACATCCTGTACAACAAACCTTTTTCCTTTCGTCCCATTGTTCCAATCCCAGTTTGGAGCCACCTGGAGCTTTTCTCTCTCGTCTCCTTAGGAACCTACCTTTCACTTTCTATTTCTCTCTTATTGCAAACATCGAAGATTGTGTTCTACGGTTTGGTTACTCCTTCGTGGCTGTTTATCGCGAGCTATCGCCGGGATCTCACGTCCGCGGACTTGTATTTTATTTCCCTAGGGCGAGACGGTGGGGTAGTGGCGCCCCTCCTTCTTCTTCATCGTTGCAGGGGAGGCTTTATTAAAGGAATCGAGCAGCAGTTTGTCGAACGGCTGCACACTATCTCGCGCACCTTGTCTAAGATGGATATAAATCCGCGGTGAATAGGCTACTCGGTGCCCGTTCGCGTTCCTAAAGGATCACTCCGAGGTATATTCCATCGAACGCTCGTAGTTTATGGGAGAGAGGTCGTCCATTTAGGTCGAAACGAGATCGAACTCGTGCATCGGCTATTGCGTGATAACCAAGGTGTTGCGATGAGGGATTGGATTTTTCTTTCGATGATGTATGGATCAGTTGGCTAGTGTTTGATCTCGCAACACTGTGTTTCGTTTAGTTTTATTTTAAAAGGTAGCAATTATTTCTGTAAAAACAACAGTGGATCAGTAGTGTAGCGTTTAACGAGAGATATCTTGGAGTAAAAGCTAGGTTTGGTTGGATAATCTGAAGGTGAGTTGGTTAATGTTTGATTAGATGTTTCTTTTTTTATCAGTTGGTTAGTGTTTGATCTCGCAACACTGTATTTCGCTTAGTTTTATTTTAAAGGGTAGCAATTATTTCTATGGACAGTAGATCAGTAGAATTTAACGAGAGAGATCTTTGAATAAAAGCTAGGTTTGGTAATCTGACAGCAAGTTTGTTAATGTTTGATTGGACCTTTCGTTGATAATGTATGTATGTTGGTTAATGTTTAATATTGCAATACTATATTTCATTTAGTTTTATTTTAAAAATATAGCAATTATTTTAGATTAGAAACTCATGAAGTGAAATTTAGATTTGTTTGATAATCTGAGGCTAAATTAGTTAACGTTTGATCGACACGAAACGCGGTGTATTCAACAAATAGAACTACGGACGTTGAATTATTGGGTTTATTCTATTTCGATCTTTAGTTTAAATTCTCACTGAATACTATAAATGTTTTCATGTTTGCAATTTTAAGATTGTTCTTGCGCGAAAATTCGAGAACGTTTAAATAATCGCAGCGACGAAAAATACACGTTCTTTGTAAATTTCACGACACGAGGAAGGCTTCATTTCATAGTACACGTTGCGGGAAAACTTTTTTTTTGTTTTAAGAGTTCATCCACACGGATCGCGTTCCCCTCGGTTAAAAATATTGTAACCTCGACACGATTCAATTGTACGCAATTCGGCGCAAATTGTAATCCGTTTCGCAATTTTCACGCTCGTTCAAATGGCCGTAATTCCATTTCTACGTGAATTTATTCCTATTACCACCGGTTTTTGTCTTCGGCTTTTTCAACCACGTCTCGTTCAACACACGCAGATTGGATCACGGAGTTTCAAATGCAAATACCTTATTCGTAAATGAAATTTGTAATTTTTATTTCGAAAAGGGAAGAGACATAATATTCAGTAAATGTGAATGAATGTTTGAACAGTTGATAGAACTATCTTTGATCCTTACATTTTTCTCTCTTCGTTTGTTCTAATTTCCGGCGTGATGTAAAAGTCGTCATTATTGATAATAAAAAATAAAAGTAAAATAAAATAAAATATAACATATAACATAATATAAATATATTATATAATATAATAAAATTAAAACAAAATTAAAAAATAAAAAGACAGAGTCGTAGGCTTTTACAGAGTTTTCATCTTCGGAGTGGAATTCTATTTCTTCCATGCAAAGGGTGAATGAAATTTCCTATTTAGAGTGAAATATCTAGTTTTTAAATTACATCGCGATTAATATTGTTATTATATACACGAATATACACTGCACCAACTCGCAGTCTCTTTCTGACTTGTCTATTTCAACACAGTCTGACTTGTGAACATCAAAAGAGAATTCAAAGAGAGCAAAAGACGAGAAGACGTGTCGTGACTTTACAAACTGAAGCTGAACGAAGCGTCGATCAATTAAGGAGACGGAACGGAGAAAGGAACGTAAAGGGAAGAACAACGAACATATTTGCGCAAGGGACGCGTGACACTTATTGGATTAAGATTTCCATTATTTCGGATTTGCTAAATCCGTTCAGGCACGAGCTTGGCCGCTTCCTTCAGAATTCAGAATTCAGCGAGCGCGTTGGCCGCGTTGGCGTAGAAAGCGTTTCCGGAGGAAAACCACGCGGGAAAATCGACTAACCGGATTAAGGAAATAGTAATAGAAGCTGCGGGAGCGTCGCTCGTAATTTTCATTCGGTTTTCTTTTTTTTTCTTCTTTCTTTCTTTCTTTTCCTCTCCCTCACTCTAGGCTCTCTCCCCCGTCCTGACGGATGGAAAAGAAGGTCGACGGGCGATTGCGAGCCTGCTTTCCCTTTTTCTCTTCTCCCTCGTTTCAGCTCGTCACGTACTTCTCCGGCCGATTCGCTCCGCCTTCGATTTTCTTTGTCCCACCGTCCTTTCTCTATTTTGCACAGGCTCTGTGTAGCCACCACCAAACCGTGAGAAACGACAACGAGAGACAGAGAAAGGTTGTCGAAATCTCGTCGTTTCTTCTTGCTTCCAGCTGATTTTCATCTGGACCGACGTGTAATACGGTTCAAATGCGGGCTCTTTGTGGTGTTTTTTTTTTTTTTTTTTTGGTGATTTTTAGGGATTAATGGTGTGTGACAATAATTAATTAAATATGTCAAATTATTGTATATTATTAGCGTCGATACATTATCATTGAAATATATTATATAATGTTAATATTTTTATATTTATATATAATTATATATTTATTATATAATTATATATAATAATAATATATTAATAATATAATAATAATAATATTTTTAGATTTTAAATGCTGATTTTTCAATCAATACCTCCATCTTATAATTTTGTACTCTTATAGTTTGATATTTCTAGATACGCGGATAGATTCGTATTTCAGATTTCATATTTTCTAGAAATACATTTAATCAACAGATAGCGGATCGTTTCACGCGCAACTTGACTCAATGGCAGGCTTCTTTTTCCACGTACTTGGAAAGAAATTTTTATATTAAGCTTTCCTTCCGTTCAATATTTTAGCTTCGTAATGAGAAAAAGATCATATTTACAAACGCCAAGTATTGTTGCGTGGCTTTAAAATTTTTTTTACTATAACTTGGGTTAAGTCCAGTAAAAATTAAACTAAAAAAAAAAGAATTTATATCATAGACCAAGAAAGAACACTTGGCAAAAGAAAGAAAATTGCTCTCTTTGTCAGTATCGTTATATCCTTTAAGAAAGAAGTTTGAAGAAACGGTAGGGAAGATTGTGTCAGTAATACATCGAACTTTGTACCGTTGTCGCTATACGTGTGTCAGTTTCGTAGGATGTCAGTTTTTCATGCGCCACATTTCTTTATTTATACGTTACAAATCTTCGAACCAGCAGTTTGTTCTGTTTTACGTATTTACGTCAGCAAGTACGTAAATACATACGTAAAAACAGACGATAAAGACTCAAGTATATTGAAGTTCAAAGTTGAGTCTTGGATCTACATAGTTCCTAAATATAGCTCTTGTTACATACAAATGTATTGTTTCACGTGAGTAGAAACGTGTCGACTATTGAAGTTGCAGGTTTCTTTATGTACGCTAGAATTATCAGTGTTCGACGTATCTTTAAATATTTCAAGCAATTAAGCGAGTTCGTTAGAATTAGTATTACTTAGTTTCGTAGCTTTCAATTTATTCGAAATTTTGTCACCAATTACGATTAGTCGATGATGTAAATTGCTTTTTTTGAAAGGAATGACAAATGAAATGCGTTGCAAGTACGAAATTTTCAAGGACGACGCGACGTGTCGATTTCAGGATGAGAAATTAGTGTTCCGATGGCAAGTCTCGATATTGAAAACTCGGCGATAAACGCGATGATAAAACGTGATAAAACTTTCGTACGAAGTTCGTACTGTTGGCCGTAATTGTCTGGCGTTTTAAATACGCGAGGGCAGGCAGAAAAACCGGTACTTCCAGTATAGCTCACGAAAACACGTAGCACTACGTGTTTGGCTCGCTGATCGTACGGATCTTTCGTCGCACCACGTCGAGGAATTTCTTCAACTTCGTTCGTACGGCGTCGTCGCCGACGCGACGAGCAGAGAGGCTACGAACCTTGGACGATCGAAACGATCTTACGGACCGTGGAACGTGTTATCGCCGCCATAGATTTCGAGCTTCTTGCTTTCGAGGGACTTTGGGTAATTCGAACTTTCTCGAATAAACACCTCCAAGTTTTCCGACCATTAACCATAGTTTTGAACTTTTGTTGAACCGAGGAGTATGAAGCAGAAGAACTTTTATCTATATATTTTGAGATTTCATAAACAGTGAATAACAGAGATGCTAACTTTGTCAGTTCTAAATTTGAAATTTAATCGAGTTAATTGATACAATAAATTTTCCCTTTCCTGGAAGTAAACATCTTGTGCAGTTTCTGCATATGTTTGGTTTTTAACAGAGTAATCGCAATAATCGTCCCTTGTTCATACAGTAATACGCTCTTAGGGGAAAAATACTTTCGTGAATTCACTCTGTTGAAATTGAAATTACAATTGTTGAAGGTTGTTAACATCGACGAGGAAAGAATGGGAATTATTAAGTGCAAATAGGAGAATCTGATACGTCGAAAGATCGACAGGGTCGATACGTACTGAGAACTATAATTCAAAGACTATCGACTCGGATCTCCGATACGTTGAACCTTTCAACCTCTATAAATCAAAATGATCCAGAGGAATGATCTCTACAGTCAATGTTGAAATATAAATCGAAGAAAAGATAAAGTCTGGTTTATCACCTATTTATTAACATTTACAAATAAAGAAAATTGACTAGTGAAAACAACTAATGATTGTCAAAACTATAAAAGTATCGTCATTTGTACTCGTTAAACAAAAGCGAGTTTTAAATGTCAATTAAGAATCATTGAGAGCAAGTTTGAGAACAATCAGTATTCTCTGGCGATTTTAATTCGTCAAAAGATCTAGTTCCACCGTCATCGATCGCAGCATCGAAGTTTGAAAAATAATTAATAAGTAACGTCGCGAAATTCAGGTTCGAAACGTCCACTGTTTCTTTTCCATTCGACGTCTCTGTTTGTTCATAATTATTCAGCCATAATCCGCGCGAGCCTGATTAGCCTAACGAAAAGACGACGTGAGAAACAATCGCGTTTGATTTTTGCTAGGCTAGTTTATTTACCGAAGTGTGTCGGGATTGCACCTGATTTCTAAGTCGAGGCTAAACCGATTCTCTCGGAGACTAAACTGATTCTGAAGTGGAGAGTTTTCGAATCGACTGATTCTGAAGTCTGATTCGAACCGATCCGAACGTCCAACGTTCTGGGATGATTAAATATTTGATTCTGACGTTGACTGCTCGGAGCGTTTTTCTAGCAGACTTTTCCCAAAGGATCAGTCAGGAAATACGAAAGGTGGTGGTCTCTGGAATTTCACGAGGCTGACTCGTAAAGTGGAGTGGAAAGTACGATGAAACTCATAATCTTTTGGAAACGATCGCACTGTCGTCTAGAAATCAGCTCTTCGTGGCAAAAATGTTGATTTTTCCAGTTCAACAGTTCGAAGAAATTTTTTTCCTACGAAGCGAGAACACTTCAAAATTCATTTTAGACAATTATGCGATCAAGTGCTAAAGTCAAAATTCTGAAAATTCAGAGTGAAACAGAGTTTTTCTAAATATAATATAATAATATAATAAAATATATCGTAGGACATGAAACAACAGTTTTATACACGTTAATGTGTCGAGTAGGTGCAATATTTAATATAACAATAAATTTGAACTTTGCGAAGGTCTTTAAAAGAAACGCGAGAGTTTCTCTGGGCGAAAATTTAGACAGTAAAATAAAAAAAAATATATATAAAATATAAAATATATCAGATATAATAAATAAAATATATTGATATAATATAATATAATAAAATATATTGTAGGACATGAAACAACAGCTTTATACACGTTAATGTGTCGAGTAGGTGCAATATTTATAACAATAAATTTGAACTTTGCGAAGGTCTTTAAAAGAAACGCGAAGGTTTCTCTAGGCGAAAATAAAAAAAAAACAATATATATAAAATATATCCTAAAGATACCTAAAAATGTCTGTATCTAAATATTAGGTAATTTACAATTAGATTTCTCATAAATTTCAGTTAGTTTCGAACGTGACGAATTTTTCCCGTTCAATAGCAATTGCCATGTCATAAACCAAAAAGTATAGTACGGACGACGAAATGGTTTCCAAGCACGTTTCCCGATTTGTTAAAAATCTATGTAAAAATGAGAGTGACAGCAGATGGCAAAAGTTTTATATATATAACTTTTGCCATCTTCTGTCACTTTCATTTTTAACAAATCGAGAAACGTGCCTGGAAACCATTTCGTCGTCCGTACTATACTTCTTGGTTTATGGCATGGCAATTGCTATTGTACGGGAAAAATTCGTCACGTTCGAAACTAACTGAAATTTATGAGAGATCCAACTGTAAATTATCTAATATTTAGACGGTTTTAGGCATCTGATATATTTTATATTCTCATTTTTATTTTTCTTTATACATTATATTTTATATCTTTATTTTTTGGCTGTTTGTTATTTATTTTTCTCGTCAAGCTTTTTAGTTGCATTTACACTAATTATATTTTTGTTGGAAGATCGATACGAAGGTCTCTTTAATTGGCCGATTAAAATCTGCCGGGGGAAAAATCCGGTTATAAATTATCTGGCCTTGATGAAAGATATGCGCAAATGTCTAACTTGAGAAACTGACTCTACTGAAGTACGTTCGTGTTGCAAATTAATACGCACCGTCGGTCTTTACAATAACAACATCGATCAGACTGTCTTCGTGTCCCATGTGCATGCATACTCGAGGATTTTAGTAGGAAAAGTGATACGCTTTCCCATAGTGTGTACTCAAAATCATTCATCGTGCGAAGAAATGCTTATATAACATATTACCGCACTTTACGCGTATCTCCGAAACTGAAAAACACTTTTCATCGCGATGATATTACACAACGCACTATTTTATACTGCTGACAAAAATTCGGGGATATTTCAAAATGAATATGAAGCGATGAAAAGAAGAAGCACTTGATGTTTTTTTTCTTATTAAACAAGAACGTCAGAAAAGGAAACGACAAGTCGAAGAAAGTTGTTCTTGTTTAATAAAAAGAAATCAAACGCTTCTTTTCTTCTCTTTTATCGCTTTATATTCATTTTAAAATATCCCCTAATTTTTGTGAGCAGTTAGGAAAAAAGTTAATTCCATTTGCAATTTTGTAAAATTTCCGAAATTTACAATTTAGTCCACCTCTATTGTATTCATTTTGGAAATTCAACATTGCCATTTTGTTCAAATTCAACTTCTCCTTCCTGTTTTCAAAAAAGTATTACGCACATACTGGATATAGAAAAAAGTATAGATAAGATATTCGTATTCACTCGACTGCGAGTGATATTGTCCTGATCGTCAAACATTCGAACTTTCTCCGACACGTACTTTCATCCAAATCGATTTTGGCGATTTTATTTTATTCAGTTCGAAGGGCCAGAAAAAGTTCAATTCAATTTACAAATTTAGTAAAATTTCAACCTTCGTACTTCTTTCAATTTATTTCTCGGCAATAATACTCGTTCTATTCAATTCAATTTCTTCTTCTCGCTTTCGACAAAGTATCACGCACAATGGATGTACAAAAAAGTATTCGTACTCGCTCGATTACGAATGAATATTATCCTCATCGTCAAACATTCGAACTTTCTCCCTAACTCCGCGAATCGATCATCGACGACCTGTTTAACAACAGATTTTCAACATTCGTTGGACGACGGAGCGGTGATGAAGAAAGAAGAGCAGCATGCGACAAGACAGCGAAAGAGAGAGTGAGAAAGAGAGAACGTACGTTGGTGAGGGAGGAGCAAGAGAGAAGAGGAATAGAAGAGACGAGGTTGCCACCGAGAGAGTAGCTATCGTGGGACTCGCGACGAGGGAAGCGTGCACCGGGTACTTTTGAGAAGTCAATGGCCCTGATTACCAAGTGCCCGCGCAGGTACTTAGGTCGGTTACAGCCGCTGTTACTCGCGACCGTGAGTCGTCGACTCGAGCTTTTCCTTTTTCGTTTTGCCGGCGTGGGGGATGATTCGCCGGCTTCCCGATATTTCCTGCTGCTCCTGTTGCGAGAAGAACACACTCGAATCCGCGAGAGTGTCCCTTCCTCTTTTCGGATCGCCCTCCGCGAGATATCCCTCGCGAAATACGTCGCGTAGGATATTTCGAAGCGGGCAACGTGAATAATTCATCGGAAGGGGAATCTCAGGTTGTTTTAAGCGATCTTGTGCAACGAGTCTGTGATTTGGTAACAATTTCCGTGACTTGTTTAGGAGACCTCGGCAGGCTTGTATCCTTATCGTTCGTTTTGTTCGTTTAGCTCGTTTATCGACGTTGTTTCTTAATTTTTAATATTTTTGAACAGTTGTGGGACAGGGTGTTGTTGATTATCTTTTCGGGAAAATAAACAGTTAATAGATTACCTATGTAACAAGAAGCTAAATTGCGTCGCGAAATTGCTCGAATTTTGTAACGATTGGAAAGAATGTTACTTGAAACTGATTCAGCGACACGAAGTTTTGAATTTCCATTTCTCTAAACACATTTGACAGGAATTCTCCCTTTAAAAAGAATTGTCAAGATATTTCTTGCAATTACTTCTACAAGCAGTTATATTATATTACTATTATAAAATTATATATATTATACTATAATATATATTTACTATAAGTAGAAAATTATAGTAAATATATAGTAATATATAAAGTAAATATATAAATCTATTATTATTAACTATTAAGTAAATATATAAATATATTATAGTAAATATATATATTTACTATAATTATTAAATTATATATATCATAAATTATATATTATAAAATTATATATATTACTACTATTAATAAAATTATATTTATTTATTTATTTTTTAAAGTAAATATATAAATCTATTATTAAGTATTAAGTAAATATATAAATATATATATTTACTATAATTAATGAATTATATATTAAATTATATATTATAAAATTATATATATTATACTATACTACTGTTAATAAAATTATTTTTTAAATTATTATTTAACAGTGAGAATAATTACAGTGTTCTTTTTTCTTTGTTTCAGGTAAGCATTATGAACCTAGTATTTCCAAGTTACCATATTTGGGTAAGTTTTATTATCCATTATCAGGCTGCGGTTCTTTATACAATTTCGCACTTTTACAAACAACAGAAATGTTACTAGATGTTGCAACAAACACTCGACTGCTCTCTCGATAGTTTGTATATATATTGTTTATATATTGCGTGCACATCTTTTCGTCCTTTCTCAGTCCCAGTTGGTCATGTGTGATTTAAAAAAGAAGTATAGAATATTTTATTGGCAGATAAATATTAAATTCTTAGTTAAAATTCCCGTGATATGCCTTAACGTACGTAAAGTTTCTTTGAAATGTGTACGAACCGCGCAATCTGGGTTGTTATAATCAGCTCTTTCAGTCCCAATGGGACACGTACGACCCAGATAAAGTTTTAAAGTGACGTTCTAAATAAATACGTTGATCGCGTTTAGTCAAAATCCCAGTGGCATGTCGACGTTAACTAACATCTAAACTACTTGCTAATTTGTTCTCACCGAATAAATTTAATAAAAAAAAGAATTGGAAAATAAAATTTCTCACAAATGCACAAAAATCGGCATCCAAATCAGTCTGGTTGAAATTTGCTCAAAAATGTATTATTTTTTTCCAATGAAAATACAATAGAGCCTCTCTTATTCGAACGTTCTATTTTCTCTCGTGTCCTTTTTTTTTTTGTCAAACTAATTTTTATATGTTATCAAAAAATTTTTGATAATTGCGTAAGAAATAACTTGCTAAAGAAGTAAGATAGACTCAAGATCTTACTAAAAAAAATTACGTGTATTAGTATTTCGTTTATAAATCAATTTTTCATTTACAAGTGACATAGATCATTTCTCCACACGTACCTTCGGTTATCTCTTTTCCCTTATTTTCATTAATCAGTATTACCTACCATTTTTATTCAACACCTCAGTAAACATCCTTTTGGAATCTATCACCGAGATGTTTCAATTAACATGTTTCCCACTTGAGAATAAATATATATATGGAATGAAATCATGTATCAAGATTTGGTGTAATATTCTACATACTCGGCTCACATATCGCTTTCACGCAATATCGAGAAAGCAATTAATCGCTCCAGTGTCTTGATATTCTGTCTTTCAGAACCAAACTCTCGTAGTCTTCGTACTAGTTTCGCAAAGGGAAGCTCCGGTTTGTAATTCTAAAGATTATGAAAGATTAGCCGCGCGAATACCTGCCACCATTAATCGGAAAGTGCTTTTGTAACCTCGATGAAGCATGAATCCTGATGGTTACGCCTGGAAACAAGAAGGGAAACGAAAATGAATTCCCGTTGGCGAGTTAATCGGCTCTCGCTACGAAAGGTACACCAGCACGGCCCGTTATCGGCCGACCATAACTCAATTTATGTTAATGCATAGTTAATTGCTCGCTATTTGCAACGGGGCTGGCGCACGTCCGTTTTCGATATCCGCCATTGAAGATGATACCAGCCGTACCATCCGCGAAATTACCGATTCCACCGGACACATTGACGAGAGCTTGCGCGATTAAAACTTACGCGATTCGCCGTTGTTGCACGTACTCGTAATCGAGGCAAATCGATTAACGAAGATTTACCAGCGAAGATATTCGACAGATTCACGCTTGTTTCGATCTCTCTGTTTTAACGAGAATTGGTTGAACGATCCGCGGATTTCAAAAACGGCAAATATCTCGAATCGTTTTCGAAGGATGTTAGTCTTTGCAAGACTAATTGTTAGGCTTCGATAATTTGTTTCAGCAGTGTCGGAAAATTCGGTCTTGAGTTTAGTTTAATTGTTTTTTTTTCATTTTTTTTCGGTTTGCCACCTTAATATAGTAGAGTCCCGTGTGAATCTCTATTTTCGAATTATTTTATTTAGTAGAAGCTTATCCGCCACTAGCAGACATTTTATCTTGATAACGTAACGTTTGAATATTCGCAAAATATTCGAGGAATAGGCGTTGAAATAAAGAAGGCTCTACTGTGCATGGAATTATATTGGAAAATTTGTTTTCTACATTCTTACAAAAGTGATTTCGTAATAACAGAGAAATTTAGTAGAAACAAATCTTGTGTAGTTAACTTGATGCTAGACATAAAGGGTTAATGCTGGAATTATTGATTAAAATTTAGGTGAAATTTGGAAGTAGAAGTACAAAGCTCTGGGTTTAAAACACATGCTTCGTTGTAAATTTAGAAAATTTCAATTAAAAGTTACAAGCTGATCGTCTCGATCATTTTGATAGTTCCATCAATAGTTGAATTTCAAATATTTCAAATGTCCAGTTAATTTATTTATTTAAGTTTCAAATACCGCCAACGTCCATGTTGAAATTTGCCAACGTTTTAAATCTCCATGCAAGTTTCCGAAATCTAGGTTTCAATTCAATTTGGATGCCCAAAGTTACCAAAAAATGACCAAAAAATTAATATGATTTTGTTAACGTAGATACATTCATTTAGTGTATCGCATTGAACAAATTCATTTAATACATTATACGTAATCTTTCTTATCTTCCTCGAACTTCAATAGACAAACCGTTATTATCAGCAATAAATTCGTAAAAGTTTCCAATAGGTAAAATTATCGTCGATTGTAAAAATTATTCGTACTCCAGTACGAAGTATCAGCCAAACATCCGAAGGATCGAAGTTAATCGTTCGTTGCTCCGCTATCCATTCGTTCGTTCATTTAATCCTAGTTCGGTCGAAGTGCAACTAATTTCGTTTCGAAATTTTCGCGAACGAGCCGAGGAAGAAGAGTAGTACTCTCGTTTCTACGCGGACCAGCGGGGTTTCTCTATCGATCCGGAGTTGTTGACTCTGTCGGGTTTACCCATTCGCGGTGCCTCGTAGACTAGAGAAGACGGCCGAATGATATTCGTAATATATCGACGGGGGAAACTACTTGGCCAGTTACGTCGCCGCCAGTTAATTAATGTACCCGCGGAGACACCTTATTGCGGCCCGCCGCTGGCAAGTTGTCACGGTGACAAGTGCGTCTGGTTGTCCCGCGAATTAAATGCGAATTCCCTGTGACCGAGTCTCGGTTCTCGGCACGAAAATTTTCATTCTCCGCAGAGGAGTAGCCCCAATTGATCAACTCTGGCAACACCCACCGTGTAGATAATCTCGGATGCTTAAAATATAATTTACTTGGAAAATATACAGGGTGATTCGGCTAAAAGAAGTTTTTAAATTCTTAACGAAAAATTATTAAATTGCTGTTCTGATGAAAAATTACGCAAAGGTTGTACGAAAGGTTTGAAGAAAGGCGGAATATCGGTTTCGATTTTTTTATGGATTTTTAAATTTTCAAAGGTCGTCTTTATTTTTATTTTTTTTTTTTTTTACTGGATTGATATGTTCCTGTATGTTTCATTTATATTTTTGTATATTTTCTTATATATTTTATTATCTTATACATGCATATTTCTCATCATAATCGAAAGAATATTAAATTCCAAGTGAAAAGGTATCAAGCCTGAACCTAATAGTTGACGAGATATTTTATACTATATTTTGTCTCGAGGATAAAAACTGTGCAGAGTATAATTGAAATATACGAATATTTAACGATAATAATATACACGTACGAGATATATTTGAGAGTTATCTAAGAGCATTGACGGGAACACATATAGCGCAGATGTCATAAATTCTCGCACAGAAAAACACCAATTTTAGTATTGGTAACCATACCAGTTCCCCTCTGTGCATAAAATTCCACGTAAATGCATAAACTTCGCAAGGGAAGGAAATAAAACCCTTCGGATTATTTTAAAACCGGCGCCGCCGACGTACCTTCTTAATAAAATTGCTCGGAGATTAAGTACGAGGATGCTCATATTGAATGTGACCAGGATACGGCCGCAGACTTTTTAAGCCGCTCCAATGTATCTATAAAATCTCTGTCATCTCGAGCGGATCACATGCGCGGCCGTTCGGGCGGCGTTGCCGATTTTCGAACATTAGCGCCGCGCAATCCCATTTAACGAGCCGATAAAACACCGGCGGGGTCCGTAACAATGACATTTATCGCAACGTCGATTATCCGCGATAATTTATTACCAGTCGATATAGGGTGCAACTGCGCGTCGTCGATATTTTATTTCCCCGAGAGCGATATATTGCGATCGACGGAGCTGAGTTCACTTTCGAGGGATGCGGAGATTAACCAAAGAAGGGAAAAGAATATACACACATATATATATATTCATTCACTGGTTCACGAAAACTATAAAAATTTACATATATATTTATATTCAGTGCAAAGGCGATGCGTGACAACGCGTAAGTGGTTTCGAAATCTTTCTTCTGCTATAATTTTGCAATGGCTTTGGAATGGATCGCGTGAAAGAGACGCGACGTCTTCTTTTGGTGTTATTTTAGATCGTTCTTTGTTTCTTTTCTTCTGTTTAAATTTAATCCGTTTATATACTTGCGCACGTATTATAAATGACGTATTATTAAAGAGTGAAATTAATATCGAAGCGAAGATTTTGCATCGAGGTGTCCTTTTTTTTTTTTTTTTTTTTTTTGGAACGAGATAACATTTCCGTTTAATCAAAAAATTGTTACACTGGACAATTACCGTTTTGAAACATTTGTTGAAATAACAAGTCCCCAATAAGTTTTAAAAGTGTATCGAAACACTATCAGAAATATTTCACTCTCTTTCACATATGACTTTGCTATGAATTCGAGTAGTATGGGGGGAGGGATGCGTGGAAGGTTACCGAGGGGTGGGTAGGAAACGAGTTAAATCAAGCGGAGCACGAACCGGCAGAGGATGCGCCGATTGTTACGGTAATCCAGCTTCTGGAATACGCATTATGATGCGGGTAACAGTGTAAACGCAATACTGTTACAACGTCGTTGCAATTTGCAATTCATCGTTGGCCGGCTCTCCGCGGTATAACAATGCGAGCGCATAAGCGTCGACGCCTTTTCAGCCGATCGTCGGTGTCCGGTCGTGTCTCTTTTCTAGGTCGTGTACGGATTGCCCATCGTTTTCATTCTCTCCTCCTCCGCCTCCTTCTCCTGTGTGTCTAGCCATCCGTAACCAGCTCTTCCATCCCCCTCTTTCTTTTTTCTTTTTCTCTTAATTTTTCATTTTAATCCTTTGCTTTACACTTGTACGTTGCGCGAACTTCTCGTTTGGCAAAATTGAGTTTTGTTGCTCGATTGGCGGCTGGCTGGGAGGAAGATGTTGCATAAATGCAATCGGGAAGTTGGACCGTCCCGGGGGATGAAGGAGATCCGAGTTTGCGACCGGTTTCGGTTACTTGCGGATGTAACATCTGGTTGTAGTTAATGATTAAGAGACGTGGCTCGAGTTCATGGATAGGTGTTGTTCACCGTGCTTTGGTGAAATTTCGGGTGGGACGATGTTGTTTCGGCAACGGAGGCTTACAGAGTCGTAAATTTATTCACGAGAAAGTGTTTTTTTTTTCCTAGAAAAATCTAAACGAAAGAATTTATTTCTATCGACACTCGTGGAAGAGGGACGAAAGTTTGTAGAAAATTTCAAACTACCAAATTGAAATGTACGTAGGAGCACGTAGTGAAACGTACAATATGAGAAGATACACGAAATGTCCAAAGTACAGTGTTTTTCTGCTCGGTTGCACAAAAATCATATGACAGTTTCTGTTTCGCCGCAGTGTCGATAAAATTTTCCAAATATCATACACAACGCGCATGACGCGTGTACGATGTAAAAATGCTCCAGTATATTCGTCTTGTGTCTAATGCATTATCCGGCCAGATTTGATTTAATTTCGCGCAATAAAAAAGTACCAAAAAGGTAATTTGTCTGCCACGGGTGAATCAATACTCCAGCACAAACTATAGTTGTTGAAACAGCTATTGTCCGCGTCGTTCGCGTCGAAATCACCGCGGTTAAACAACCGTTACAAAGGGTTGCCATCGTTTTTGACGTGTTACGTCAAAACATCGTGGCGCAGGCTCCGAACACGCGGTAATCGGCGTCGAGATCGATTCTCCGCTGCTCATTAGGCTTAATCAGTCTGCTTCGATGCTGCCAACTGTTGGTCCAGTTGACACGGTTCTATCGTCCTGTAACTGTAACCCACGCGGCTGAACCTCCCAACGTTTGTCTCTCGTCCGAGAGTTCTCTCTCTCTCTCTCTCATATCCCACGTTCCATCAAATAACACGTATACAGGTACCAAACACACGGTCACTCGCCTTGAACCTGCTTTACCGACCGACAGATTATTAAGCATATGCATTGTCCATTAGCCAGGCCCGTAGCATCGCTGGCCATCAGCCATGCATCACGGCTGGTTGGCATTATGGGCATACGCGACGCATTGTCAGGATTGCACCGCCGCCGCTCCCTCCCCCTCTCGATGAAAAACGAACGGGATCATGCGGCGCATGGCCGAATTCGAGACACCCCCCCTGGACACCGGATGCCCTCGTACGCTGGATTTATGACGTTCCCCAGTGTTACGTGACTGTCGTACAGCGGCCTCTCTCCCTCTCTCTCTCTCTCTCTCGATTTGATTTTAGAATCGGTCTTGCTTGCTTGCACCTGGGTGACTAAGGGATTTTTGGGGGTGTGATTAGGCTTTCGTGAGAGAGAAAGATATGTTCAGTGGAGGACGAAAGGAAACGATATACGAAAGAAATATTGTAATTGTGGAATTTTGTTATTTAATATTGTTCAATTTTAATTTTAATATTGTGCAATTTTAATTTTCATATTGTGCAATTTTAATTTTAATATTGTGTAATTTTAATTGAAGAGAGCAACGAGTAACTGTGTATAATTAAAGTTCTCGTTTTTTCAACTTAACCTCCCCCGTGCCCCAATTTTTAGCCCCAAATTGCAACATTTTCTCAGTTTCAAGTATATTTTAAGTATAACTCAGGTGAAACAAATAATGAATTTATTACTTCTCAATAATTTCTATCCAGTGATATACCGACGAGTTCAAAAGAAAAAGAAAGCGACAAATTGTTGTATACGGTTCGGTCACTCGTTATGGTCCGCGAACCACTTGCCAGCGCAAGAAGTTAATTTGTCCCTTGGTGTCGAATTGACACAGTGGTAGAAAATTAATATTCCGACTAGAAAAATGATGGTTACATTTGCAAACATCATTGCGAACAGTATATAATTCAATTGCATGTAATAATCTATTCTCAGGTATAATAACGTCTAATTTAAATGGATGTCGTTTACATCTTACAAATTTTGCAAGAAAGTTGTGTCAGATTGATACAAGGGTCACTTTCTCTTTAAATCAGAAACATCTTCTTTCGATGCTCTATTAATACACCACAGTTGAAACACGAATGTCTAGCTAATAGGTTTGATTTTTTTTTTCTTTGCACATTGAAAATTCCTGGGAGAAGTTGCTTGAAAAATGACAATTTTCTACATTTAAACGTGCAACATATATTTAGATTAATTTCCATATCTGTTAGACGTTGATACATTTTAAAGCACGCGTTATCGTTACGAGCGCCGCAGCTCTTTAAATTTCAAATTGAAACGGCCCTCGGTCTTCAAAATTTCGTAATGCAGTTCACGTTTCAACTCGTTGCGCGCTTCGACGTGTTCATTCGCAAAGGCCACTTCGGGAATCGCGGGCATTCACGCACACGATTCAGCCGTGAGTCTCGGGAGTACCACGTAGTTTCAACTTTAGTGTATTGTAACCTTAGTTTAGATTGAGCGTAGCCCGGGTTTAATACACTTGTAGCATAGACTCTCGGTGTAAGACTCACCGACTCGGCCCGATGTATTTCGTATACAAAGCGCCAGGACCAAGCTCTGAAATTCCTGAACTCCAACGCGGAGCAGCCTACTCTTAATATATTTTATCTCATCCTAGTTCCGCGAGTCCTTTAGACGGCATTACACGGCTCTCGCGCGTTACAGTCGCCCGTAAACCGACTGTAACGCTGTTTATTTCTAACCCGGTGCAAGTTGCGCGTATCTTGAAATAAACCGTGTACTTAACTTAAATATAAAACGACTTGCACGCACTCCCGTTGAAGTTTTCGAATGAAATAATACAGTTTGAACAAAGAGATAATATAATATAATATAATATACATAATTATATATAATTATATATATAATTATATAATATAATATACAATATATATAACTATTATACATTAATATTACACATTACACATTGATATACAGTATATATATTATACAGGGTGTTTCGTAACTTGTGGGACCCACTTTGGGAGCCTGATTGTACGCCTAAACAATAATGAAAAAAAGTCATATAAATATATGTCCCATCTGTCTTCGTTTATGAGATATAATGAATTTTATAAACAGAGCAAACTCTAGTAAGCTAGTTTTACTAGGGATGGTTTATTCAATTTTCATAATAATCATAATTGGGACGAAGAAAATGCACATGTTATTGTGCATTCAAGACATCAACACCAGTTTAGTTTAAACGTATGGGCAGGAATAATTGATAAATTTTTAATT